>NC_133653.1:243708398-243807585 GCF_009905375.1 Apium graveolens | reverse complement strand
GTAATGTCCACCAGTCTATCGACTGTGTTATCTCTCATTGATAGGAATGAAATGAGCTGACTTTGTCAGTCGGTCTATAATTACCCAAATGGCGTCGTGATGGCTTTCGTCCTTGGCAAGCCTACAACAAAATCCATCGCTATCTGTTCCCATTTCCATTCAGGAATCTCCAGGGGTCGCAAAAGTCCACTGGGTCTCTGGTTGCTCTGCCTTACTCTTTGGCAAATCAAACACTTGTTTACCCATTCTGCTACGTCCCTCTTCATGTTGGGCCACCAGTAATATTCCTTCAATCCCTATACATCTTGGTACTTCCCGGGTGAATGGAATACCTTGAACTATGGCTTTCATCCAAATCTCATCTTTAAGTTCTTGAACATTCGGAAACCCAAATTCGGTAGGAGTACCTCATTATACCTTTATCATCTTTCTCGGTATGGATCTCCTCTCCAGTCATTGACTCTCGCCTTCATTCATTATTTTCTCCTGGCACAATCTGATCTTTTCCAATAACTCTGGCTGCATTGAGATCTCAAAAAGCTTTTCAGTTCCGTTCCGGTTACCTTTACTTCTATTTCCATTTTCTCAAAATCCCTTATCAATTCTTCCGAAGTCGTTATCATACTGAGTCTTTCCTTCCTACTAAGGGCATCAGCCACCACATTGGCTTTCCCTGGATGATAGAGAATCTCACAATCATAGTCCTTGATTAGTTCTAACCATCTCCTCTGGCGCATGTTGAGCTCTTTCTGCATAAATATGTACTTGAGACTCTTATGGTCTGTGAAAATCTCGCACTTCTCTCCATACAAGTAGTGCCTCCAAATTTTTAAGGCAAATACTATTGCCGCGAGCTCAAGGTCATGAGTAGGATATCTAACCTTGTATTCCTTCAATTGTCTCGACGCATACGCAATCACTTTACCGTGCTGCATAAGCACACACCCTAGTCCTTTGTGCGACGCGTCACTATATATCACAAAATCTCCTTTTCCGTCCGGCAATGCCAATACCGGAGCCGTTATCAACCTTTTCTTTAATTCTTGAAAACTGTTCTCGCATTTCTCCGTCCATTCAAACTTCTTTGTCTTACGAGTAAGTCGTGTCAAAGGGGCTGCGATCTTCGCAAAGTCTTGAACAAATCTACGATAGTAGCCGGCCAATCCTATGAAACTCCTTACCTCTGTGGGTGTGGTTGGCCTTTCCCAATTTGAGACCGCCTCTATCTTGGAGGGGTCGACCAATACTCCTTCTTTATTGATCAAATGTCCTAAAAACTGTACTTCATTCCGCCAGAATTCACACTTCGAGAATTTGGCATATAACTGCTCCTCTCTGAGTATTCCTAGAGCTATCCTCAAATGCTCTGCATGTTCTGCCTCAGTCCTTGAGTAGATCAAAATATCATCGATAAAAACTATCACACACTTGTCCAAGTACTTCTTAAATACTCTATTCATTAAATCTATGAAAGCCGCTGGGGCGTTGGTTAATCCAAAGGACATTACCAAGAACTCATAATGCCCATACCTGGTACGGAACGCTGTCTTGGAAATATCTTCGGGTTTAATCTTTAGTTGGTGATATCCAGTTCTCAGGTCGATCTTGGAAAAATTAACAGCGTCCTTTAGCTGGTCGAACAGATCGTCTATTCTAGGCAATGGGTACCTGTTCGTTATGGTTAGCTTGTTCAACTCTCGATAGTCGATGCACAACCTCATGCTCCCATCTTTCTTCTTAACAAATAAAACTGGTGCTCCCCACGGAGACACACTGGGTCTTATCATACCCTTATCCAAGAGTTCCTGCAATTGGATAGCTAATTCCTTCATTTCTAACGGGGCTAACCGATAAGGTGCTTTTGAAACTGGCGCCGTCCCTGGGGCCAACTCAATAGCAAATTCAATCACTCTATCGGGTGGTAATCCCGGAAGGTCTTGTGGGAATACATCTTCAAATTCGTTGACTACTGGAATATCTTGTAAGTTGGGCACCTCCTTCTGCGTGTCCACCACATAGGCTAGGTAAGCCTCACTTCCTTTTCGTGGCATCCTTTTGGCCTGGGCCATGGTCAAAAATTTCTGCGCCTGCCTCTTTCCTCTAAATATAACTTCTTTCTTCCCGGGATATTTAACTTAACTTTCTTCCCTTTACAGTCTATCTGAGCATCGTTGCTAGATAGCCAGTCCATTCCCAAAATCACATCAAACTCCCCTAATTTAAAAGGAATCAGATCAACACTGAAAGATTGCTCCCCTATGCCTATCTCACAGGCGGGGTGAATCTGGTTAACAGGAATAATTTCATGATTGGCTATTTCTACTTGTAAGGGTTCTATCAAGGGTTCAGCCTTAAGTCTTAACTTACGCGCAAGATCCTCTGATATAAAAGATTTAGTTGCTCCTGAATCAAATAAAACATTTGCACTGACTGAATTTAGAGAAAGGGTACCTGCTATCACATCTGAATCTTTCATAGCATCCTGGACTGTCATGTTGAAAGTCCTCGCAGTAGGTGGCTTATTAGAAGCAGCCCTGCTTGCTCCCGAAGCTGCTGGTTTGTTCATTGGGCATTCCCTCTTCCAATGACCCGGGCGTCCACACAGATGACAATTGGTGGTTGGAATGACGGCAGGGGCTGAAGAAGGGCATTTATTTGAGTAGTGGCCTTCCCGACCGCACTTAAAACAGGTTACTGGCTTTCCTTTACACTCCCCAGTGTGATTCCTTCCACATATGTTACAGGCTGGCAATGGGGGTCGAGACTGGTTGGAATAGGACATTCTTGACTTCTGGCCGCCCTGGCTCACACTCACACTCATTGGCCGCTTAAAACCCAGTGTTCTTTCCCGGTAGGGACACTGCTCCTCGATTAAATCTAGTTGGGAAGCTCCTTCATGCGGAACCTCCACCCATGCTCATACTTTTCCTCTTTATTCCTTTCTTCTCTCTTTCCTTCTGCATCTGTTCACTTCCAACTTCTACAATTGTTGCCTTTTGTACCAGAGTGGCATAGTCCGTAAGCTCAAGGATTGCCACCCTATTCTGAATCCACGGTTTCAGTCCCTGCTGAAACCTCCTAGCTTTCTTTTCCTCGGTGCTCACAAACTCTGGCACAAACCTTGATAACTCAGTAAATTTCGCTTCGTACTCTGCTACAGACAAGTTATTCTGCTTTAACTCCAAGAACTTGAGCTCCATCTGGTTTTCCATAAACCTCGGGAAATACTTCCCCAGAAACAACTGACTAAATCTCTCCCAGGTTATAATAACGTCTGTCTCCATATTTTTCTTGGCCTCCCACCAGTAGTTAGCTTCTCCTTTCAGAAGGTAGGTAGAAAATACAGTCTTCTGTGCCTCCTCGGTACTCAAAATCTCAAAAGATTTCTCCATTTCCTTTAACCATGCCCTTGCCTCAACTGGGTCGGCTGATCCGTGGAACTCAGGGGGCTTAAGGGACTTAAAAGCCCTGAAAGAGTTTGCCACAGCATTGCTACTTCCTTGAGGGGGTGGGTTGGGTTGACGTTCTAAATTCTGCCTTAGGAGTTGCATGAACTGGCCCACGGGATCCATGCCTGGGTTTGGTACTGGTTGCTCAACCTCGGTTTCTTCTTCTTCAGCCTCTATCTCAAATTCCTCAACATCATATGTTTCCTCTTCCTCTTCATACAGGGAGTCATCCTGTTCCACATAATCCTCATCTTCCTCTTTACTGTGCTCCTGGTTCCTATCATCCTGGTTATGGCTTCCCTGGTCCTCAGATCCAGGGTTCGCCCTAGTTCCAATCTTTCTTGGCGGCATGATTCTGATAATAAAAATTTTTTTTTTTTGGGAAAATTCAACGTTAGGTCACAATCATATACAACATTGTGCCTTGCACAGCTCTTATAATGGGGAGAACGTATATCGCAATTCTATTATTTTAAGAAAGTTCTAATACGAAGTGCAGTAATAATAATGATAAAAACAGTGATCCCGTCACTATGGAACTGAACCGAAAGGAAACAAATATATACATAATGCGAGAAATATATAGTTTGATCTGGTCAAAAGTACAACAGTGCTACAGTCATCTGTCCCAAAAGTGATACACAAGAGTCTACCTGTCTAGTCAGAAAAAAGGGATGCTATATACAAGTCAACTATCCCGGAAAATTGGCTCTTACTAAGGCCTCGGCTAACTAGACAACTAGACTATTCCGTCATCAATCCTGAATCACACACCGGAGCGGGTCAGCTCCCATACCCTTTCCATCGCACGACGGAAGATATAGTCGGCCTGCCGCCTGGAGATCCTACCATGCCTATCCCCCTGGAGCGATCTGAGCCTCGCTCGGGATGTGAGCTCTATCCCCGTAAGCTCCCTCCTCAAGAATCGGGGTATAGAAGCCCTAGTCTCATAAGCTCGGGTACGCCTACCCGCCCTCTCTGCATCCAACTCCCTCCTGGCCTCATCCAGTCGGCCCTCGGCAACAGCCACTCGGGTCCTCAATACATCCTGAACATATCCATGAGCTAACGAAGACTGCCTGTGGGCAGGGTCAAGAGGTGGTGAATCCGGAGCCGCTGAGGGTGCCTCCTCGGTCTGCCTAGGCTCGGAAGTATGGGTCTCTGAGCTGTCATCATCGGGAATCCAGGATAGTGGTGGAGGGGTAGGAGCTCTGACCACCGGGAGTGTGGGTAAAGGGATACCAGCATACACTACCATAGGTCCAACACGCTCCTCAGCTACTGGGACCTCATCCGGGTCCTCCTCATCTGGAATAGCAATAACCTCTGTCTCTGACTCCTCTGAGGGATCCTCCTTATCTGAAATAGCAATGACCTCCGTCTCTGACTCCTCTGAGGGGTCCTCCTCATCCTCCTCCATCTCAGGCTCCTCCTGATCCTCAACATCTAGAAGTGCCTCATCATGCTCGCGCTCGAACATCTCAGGGTCCCCTATCTCAGGCGCCTACACATTAAACGAGCTAAGTTACTATCATGATACTTATAAGGGTTCCCATAAGGGTTTTAACTGTCAGTACTACTTTAAGTAGTTCGACCATGAACTTGGCAAGAGTTCTTATTATCTTTGTGAGTTTATTATTATATCATCGCATCATCTCTGAGGCTTATAACGCTTAGCTCTGATACCATTTCTGTAACACCCCCAGATCCGGGGTCGGGGATCCGGGTCGTCATGGTCTTTCTTTCCACAATATCACTTCACTTAATTAATAATAATAACCTTATGCTGTGACCCCACACTAACACACACCACAACCCGTTATAGTCTCAGAGATGAAATTGAAATAAGTACAAGTCTTTGAATCCACCATTTAAAAGTTATTACAACCCAAAATGATTACTTGATAAATTTACAGTTAATTGCCATTATCTGCCACAAGTTATAATTATACATAATTTGATTCTCAAAAGTAGATGGTCTGAACTACAATAGATCTACCTCTGCAGCTATAGCAGCTACAACATCATCGGGAAGACGCGGGACGCTTCCCACGCGCTTGCGCTGGGTCTGCTGGAGTCTGGCCATCTTTCCTAACTGTTGTTGTGTGATGAAGAAATAAAGCAAGAGTGAGCCTTACAGCTCGCAAGATAATACATAGTGATAACAATAATATAAGTATATAAATGGATACTTACTAAAATCTTTATCATGTGTAAGATAATTACTTACTAGATATAAGTAAAAACAAGGAATGAAGTTACCAATACTTCACTACACTTATATCATTTATAAAGCTACTTGAACTACCACCGTTCAAAGTATTATAAGTTTTTTTTTAAAAAAAACATCCCATAGATGAGACCACAAGTTAAGACTTGAATAGATTCAATCTTTGAAATATTATTGAATGAAATAAAGTTACGAGATACTTTATTTAGTCCCGATATATATATCCACATATATATCTCTTAAACATTTCCTGGAACCTCTGTTATGTAAAGTATGACAGAGTTTGAAACATCCAATGAATTTTGGAAAGGAAAAGAATTTTGGCATAAACCAGATATCTTGCTGATCAGGCAAAGATACCAATAAGTAACCTTTTCGACTAGTAGATGGATGAATCCCCCACTGGTCATCACCCTGGCCACATAAGGACCTTGTGTTGGACCGCCACCCGGCCTCTTACGCGTTGATGGACTGCCACCCAGCCACTTACACTTTGATAGACCGTACCCCGGCCTGTCGCTTATGCCGACTCAATTAGATGGGCTTACTTCCCGAACATTGGGCAAGTAATCAATTCATTTATCAAAACAGCAACCTTGTTGCGAATATAAAATACACCATAGAGCCGGATCCCTCAATTTTTAAGCGAGTATTTAAATCCCCTTCGAAAGGAAGATCTTAAATTTGAAAACGAGTTTTGGGATCCGCTCTAACTTTTAAAAATTATTTTGAAGACTCGAAAACATTTTTAAGAATGTTTGGAGTAATGCTGATTTAATAAAATAAATCAGTCCCAATATATTAGAAAATATCTGAATATTATTATTTAAATAATATTCCCACAAAGAATTATCTTTATAAAAATAATTGAAGTAGAAGTATTAAAACTTATACTTGAAACGAGTATTAAATAACCAAAGATACACTTATATGAAAGTATTATCTTTATTTGAATAATCGAAAATAAGTTTGATTATTGACACCTTATTCTTTAATAAAATAAAGAATATATTTCAGTAATAAGCGGAGTCATAATACCTCGAATGAATATTATAAATAATATTCATAAAAAATAAAGGAGTCATACATCCTCGATTGAATATCCAAGTAATATTCAATAATAATATAAAGGAGTCATAAGCCCTCGAATAATATTCGAAATAATATTCAATAATAAAATAAAGGAGTCATAAGTCCTCGGATGAATATTCGAAATAATATTCAATAATAAAATAAAGGAGTCATAAGTCCTCGGATGAATATTCGAAATAATATTCAATAATAAAATAAAGTTAAAGTTATCGAATAAACCTTATTCGATTAATAGTTTGGAAAACTATAACCATATATATATATATAAATATATATATATATATATATATATATATATATCCATGATAGGGATAAATAAATCCTGATAATGGGCTGCTAGACCCAATAAGAAGATGTTTGATATTCGGACCAGAAAGGTTAAGCCTGATGGACCAGATCAGGTCTGGTCCAATAAAAATGGCCCAAAAGCCCTGATTATTAATTAATTTCGTAATTAATTAATAAGGGAAAAATCAGCTGTTGAGAAGAGTCCTGATAAGGATATAAATCCTTATAGATAAGCCTCAAGGGGACCTAAAAGGATAAGGAATCAGTTTCTACTATCTAGGACTCCAAAGTCCATTCTAATTATGAGACTTGCCCACCAAGTCTCCTATACCAAGTCCAATTCAAGGACTCCCACATCTATATAAGGGGTCTCACCCCACAAATCAGAACTACGTTTTTTGGCTTGATTCTCTAATACACAGAGATACGTAGGCATCTCGTAAAGGCAGATCGAGCCACGAAACACGAGAGCAGCCATTAAAGGCCTTGAGCTCCCGAATCTTAGTAATATATACAGCATATAATGACTTTCGTTTTTTATCCATAACATTTGGCGCCGTCTGTGGGAACGCAATAACAACCATGGCGAGAACACGGAGAACAATTGGAGCTCTAGAGAAAGGAACACCATCAGAGACAACCCAGGTGATTTCATCAACCGTGGAGGTTCCTCCCCATTCAACTTATGCATCTACTCAGGGGGAAGCCCAGACAGGGGCAACTCAACCTCAGCCACCAGGGACAACTCCCCCGACTATTCAAGGTACGAATCCTCAAGTTCAGCAAGTACATATACCTGTGAATTCTCGACCCGTCGGGTATGAATATTCAACTGTTGTTACTACTAACCCCCCTTATGGGATGCCCGTTCACCCTGAGGTTGGAGGAAGCGGATATGCTGGGCGAAGCGAAGCACGAGGGCGGTCGCCCCCTATATACGAGGTTTGGATCCTATCCCTGAGGATCAGGAATTTTCTGGTCCATACACTGAGAGAGACTCCGAATCTTCGGATGATGAAGTGGCCCCGAGAAGGAGGCGCCCTGGAAAAGAGCCAATAGCCGATGGAAGGCAACGCCCCCAAAGCACCCCAGGGGCGAATCCCCAAGAAGTGCAGGAAAAGATCAGGGCTCATGAGGCTGAAATCCAAAGGCTGAGGCGTGATTTGGAGGCTCACCAAGCCACCAGACCCCACATACCTCCTAGGGGGAGAAATCATCCCCCTATCATAGACCTGGATGGTCCGGTAAGAAGAAGGGCTGCTGTCCCAAGAACTGATCCGAGCAATCTCCTTCCCCTTGGAGATCCTGATGATCCAACTCCACCCTTCACAGAAGAGATAATGAATACCCATGTCTCAAGGAAATTCAAGATGCCCACTATCAAAGCCTATGATGGCACGGGAGACCCCGCTTATCATGTTAGGACATTCTCTAATGCACTGCTGCTGCAACCCGTGAATGATGCTATAAAATGTCGGGCCTTCCCTCAAACCCTGTCGGGTATGGCTCAAAGATGGTACAGTCGCTTGCCCCCAAACTCTATTGGATCGTTCAGAGAGTTAAGTCAGGCTTTTATTAAGCAGTTCATCAGTGGAAAAGTCCATGAGAAAAGTTCAGCATCTCTTATGAGTATTGTGCAAGAAGCTAAGGAATCCTTGAGAGATTACCTGAATCGTTTTACAAAGGAGGCTTTAAAAGTCCCAGACCTTGATGATAAGGTAGCTATGATAGCACTGCAACAAGGAACTAGGGATGAGTTTTTCAAGATGTCCTTGGCCAAACGTCCCCCTGAAAATATGTTGCAGCTCCAAGAGAGGGCAGGGAAGTATATCAAGGTTGAAGAAAGCATGAGGAAGACCGTAGTAAGTAATGAGCCCACTGGAGGCAAGAAGCGGAAAACTGATCTGGAGTATATCGCTAAGGATAAGTATCCTAAAACCGAACAAAACCCTGATTCAACCCCCAAGAAGGGTGGACCTGGGCAAAAGTTCACCGAATATGCTAAGCTGAATGCTCCCAGAAGCCATATCTTGATGGAGATCGAGAAAGATTGAGATGTTCGTTGGCCTAAGCCCTTGAAGGCCGATCCCGCCAAGCTAGATAGGGGCAAGTATTGCAGGTTTCACAAAGATGTTGGCCATGACACCGATGAGTGTAGGCAATTAAAAGATGAAATTGAGTTTTTGATTCGAAAAGGAAGATTGAATAAGTATACTGGAGATGGAGGGGACAAAAATAATAATGGAAGGAAGAACTTTGAAGATCGTAGGAGGGACCAAGATGATCAGGGGCGGAATCCCCAACCTAGAGGACCAGTTATAAACACCATTTATGGAGGGCCGAGACCTCAAGGGCCTGTGATAAACACGATCTTTGGAGGTCCAACTGCTGCTGGAATGTCCAAAAATTCCAGAAAGGCATATACTAGAGAGGTTATGCATATTGTTGGAGAAGCCCCGAAGAGGGCCAGGACAGAAGTAACATTGGCTTTTGATGATTCCGACCTAGAGGGTGTGAAGTTTCCCCATGACGACCCGCTGGTCATAACACCAATAATAGGAAATAGCCCGGTTAAGAGGGTCCTTGTGGATAATGGTGCTTCTGTGGATATCTTGCTCCACGACACCTTTCTAAGGATGGGGTATAACGACTCCCAGTTAACACCAACCGACATGCCGATATATGGATTTGCTGGAGTAGAATGTCCTGTGGAAGGGATAATCAAGTTGCCAACCACCATAGGTACGGAGCCAAGGCAAGCAACGCAGATGCTGGATTTCGTAGTGGTAAAGGCTAGTTCAACTTATAATGCTATCATGGGGAGAACAGGGATACATGCCTTCAAGGCAGTCCCCTCTTCCTACCATTCAGTCATGAAGTTTCCCACCCGAAACGGGATTGGAGAAGAGAGAGGAGATCAAAAAATGGCTAGAAGCTGTTATGTGGCCTCTTTGAGGGCAGATGGAGTCGGGGGGCAGGTTCTTCCTATTGAAGATATGGATGTTCGAGAAAATGATGAGAATAGAGGAAGGCCAGCAGAAGAATTGGTTTCGGTTCCTTTAGATCCCAAGAATCCTGAGAGGATGACTTTCATTGGAGCCACATTAGAGGAGCCCCTTAGAGGGAAGTTAGTGAAATTTTTGCAAGAAAATAGTGATGTGTTTGCATGGTCAGCAGCTGATATGCCAGGCATAGACCCGGAGTTAATTACGCACAAGCTAAACGTGGATCCAAGTCGGAAGACAGTGAAACAAAAGAAAAGAAATTTTGCCCCGGAAAGACAAGAGGCTATAAAGCAGGAAGTGGAAACGCTCTTAGAGGCTGGTTTCATTGAGGAGATTCAATTTCCGGAGTGGTTAGCAAACCCTGTAATGGTGAAAAAGGCTAATGGAAAGTGGAGGATGTGTATAGACTTCACCGATCTGAATGATGCATGCCCCAAAGACTGTTTTCCGCTGCCTAGAATTGATACTTTGATTGATGCCACCGCTGGACATGAGATGCTGAGTTTCATGGATGGGTTTAGCGGATACAACCAGATCAAAATGCATAAGGATGACATTCCAAAGGTATCATTTATCACTGACTTTGGTGTTTATTGTTATCTTGTTATGGCGTTTGGTCTCAAGAATGCAGGAGCCACCTATCAAAGGTTGGTGAATAGAATTTTTAAAAGATCTTATTGGTAAGACTATGGAAGTCTATGTTGATGACATGTTAGTCAAGAGTCTAGTAAAGACTGATCATATAGCCCATTTAAGGGAAGCTTTTGAGGTCCTGAGGTACCACAAGATGATGTTGAATCCGACGAAGTGTGCTTTCGGAGTAGGATCTGGAAAATTCTTGGGACTGATGGTCTCAAAGAGGGGAATTGAGGCTAACCCCGATAAAATAAAGGCAATCCTGGACATGGAACCCCCAAAAACTGTCAAGGATGTTCAGAAACTCACAGGAAGGGTTGCTGCGCTAGGACGATTCATCTCCAAGTCAGGAGACAAGTGTTTGTCATTCTTCAAGTCATTAAAGAACATTAAAGACTTTGTATGGAGTGAGGAAAATCAGAAGGCATTTGAAGAGTTAAAGAAGTATATGGGCCAGGCCCCGTTGTTGGCCAAGCCAGTTCTGAGTGAAATTTTATTCTTGTACTTGGCTGTTTCAGAAAGCGCCTTGAGCGCGGTGTTGGTTAAGGAGGAACTGAAAGTCCAGAAACCCGTGTACTATGTCAGCAAAATTTTGCATGGTGCTGAGTTGAATTATTCAGCCATTGAGAAATTCGCTTTAGCCTTGGTAATGGCTTCAAGAAAGCTGCGTCCTTATTTTCAAGCTCACCAAATTGAAGTGCTAACAAATCAGCCACTGAGAAATATCATTCACAGTCCCAAGGCAAGTGGGAGACTGATTAAGTGGGCAATAGAGTTGGGAGAGTTCGATCTCAAGTATAAGCCACGTACGGCCATAAAAGCCCAGGCACTAGCTGACTTCGTGGTGGAATGTACCATACCCAACCAAGAAGTCGGGGGGCAGGAAGATACCATACCTCAAGATAAGGGAGTTGACAATGGGGACGAGGAGAAAGAATATTGGGTTCTCTATTTTGATGGAGCATCAAAAACAAATTCCAGTGGAGCAGGGTTGGTTTTGCAAAGCCCTGATGGATTCTTAATTGAGTATGCCATGAAGCTAGACTTCCCAACCACAAACAATGAGGCAGAGTATGAAGCCCTGATTGCTGGCCTTGGTCTAGCTGGGACACTTAGAGTCAAAAACTTAAAGGTCCGTGGAGACTCGAAGTTGATCATATCCCAGGTAAAGGGAGAATTTGAAGCAAGAGATGATACGATGGCTAAGTATGTTCGCCTAGTAAGGGCTGTGATGACCCAATTTAATGAATGCCATGTTGAACACATTCCAAGGGAAGAAAATGCTAAAGCAGATGCGCTATCAAAGTTTGCTTCATCTGAGATTGAAGAAAGTTCAGGGAGTGTGTACTTCCGTGTTTTGAAGACACGAAGCATAGATGTTAAGCTTGTGGCTCCCGTAGGCTTGGGGACGTCATGGATTGATCCCATCAAGGCTCACATTCAGACCGGTTGGTTGCCAAATGATGCAACTGAAGCACGGAAGTTAACTGTTCGGGCACTAAGGTACTCTTTGATAGATGGGATTCTTTACAAAAGATCTTTCGTGGTTCCCTACTTGAGGTGTCTCAGGCCCGATGAGGCATGCTTGGCTCTTGAAGAAGTGCATGAAGGTATTTGTGGACAACACTTGGGGGGCAGGGCCTTGGCTCATAAGATAACCCGTTTAGGCTTCTATTGGCCAGAAATGATGGCTGATGCCAAAGAATATGTAAAGAAGTGTGATCGCTGTCAGAAACATGCACCAGTGGCCAGACAACCCCCCGAGATGCTGACCTCTATCAACTCACCTATTCCCTTTGCTATGTGGGGGATGGATATTCTAGGGCCTTTTCCTATGGCCACAGCACAAAGGAAGTTTCTGATTGTAGCCATTGATTATTTCACTAAGTGGATTGAAGCCAAGCCCTTGGCCAAAATCACAACTAAACAGGTTGCACAATTCCTGTGGGAAAACATTATGTGCCGATATGGAATTCCCCGTATCCTCGTCACTGACAATGGAACACAATTCAACAACGAGGAATTCAAGAAGTATTGCGAAGAAAATGAAATTGAGTTACGGTTCACCTCTGTGGCTCACCCGCAAGCCAATGGGCAAGCGGAGGTAGCAAATCGGATAATCCTGGATGGACTAAAGAAGAGAATCGAAAAGTCAAGAAATAATTGGGTGGATGAGATACTTCCCATATTATGGGCCTATAGGACTACCTGTAGAGTCACGACAAATGCAACTCCTTTCATGTTGGCATATGGGGCAGAAGCAGTAGTTCCCGTGGAGATATCACATTCCTCTCCAAGGATTCAGGCTTTTGATGAAAAAGAAAATGAGGAAGGGCAGAAGTTAGCCCTGGATTTAATCGATGAAGTGCGAGATAAAGCACACGCAAAGATAGTAGAATATCAGAAAAAGGCTTCATTCTACTACAACCTAAGGGTTAAAGAGAGGTTTTTCAAACAAGGTGACCTAGTCTTGAGAAAAATAGAGGCTTCTGGTGTCAGACAGAAAGGAAAGCTTGCCCCAAATTGGGAAGGGCCGTATAGAGTCAAGAGCGTTCAGGGTAGAGGAACCTACAAGCTGGAGACTATGGATGGTTTTGAAGTCCCGAGAACCTGGCATGCACAAAACCTGAAGGTTTACTACGTGTAAGATGGTCGAAGTACGATTCTCACTTGTCATTATGACAAGTAGGTTTAAAAGCACCTTGAAGCTTTGTTTGCATAATATTTTTCTTTTTTAGCTATTATAGATCAGGGTCGAACCCATATTATGTCAGGTTTTGGAAAACCAGACTTGAAATTGAAGAGTTCGAAATTATTTCAACCTATGGATGTTTGAGTTGTGATAATATTTGTGTGGCCCATTTAAGCCAAGAATGCATATTAAAGTATCAGAAAGATAAAGGAGAAAAATGCGAATAAGGAAAGAAGCATATAAAATAACCCCGGAGGGTAATAAGATCTGATACAAACAAAAGTCCAGACATAAATTAAGGATCAAATTACAGAATAGAAAAACTACTCCTCCATGTGGGAGCCTTCATTCTCTTTCTCCTTATCAGCGCCTTCAGCGTTCTTCGCAGGAGAAGCGGGAGGAGAAGCAGTGTTAGGATCCAAGATGCGATCATCTGGCTGAGGGGAGTTAAAGAGGGCATCTATGCTGTCCTCCGACTCAGCCTGCTCAGGACTTATAAAGTCCTTAGGGTCGACTAAGCCCGGGTGCTTCTCAGAAACCGCCTTCACGGCCGCGTCCCATCCCTGAGTAAACTGTAGGGAATAAAGACCCTCATCATGAATCTCCATGAGATTCTTAAACTTGTCAGAATCCATGTAGTCATCGATGAGCTTATCCTTATCGCTCCTAAGTTTCACCAGCTCAGAATGGGCCTGAGCCAGCTCCTCTTTCTTCGTGTCCAGCTTCTTCTCCAGGACCTTGGCTCTCTCCTCCCATTTCTTCATCTCTTTCTCAAACCCATCTGAGTTACCCTTCCAGGACCTAGCCTGATGGAGGGCCGCCTGGAAGTAGGTATTACTCTGCAAAGAAATATGTATGAGTTAGCACAAGTTCGTTGGAATACAAGAAAGTTGGGATTCAAAGAAGGAGAGAAAGAAAATTACCGCAGCTTGGGCTTGAGAACCCAGAAGCTCAATAGTCTCAATATCACTCCCCGTAACAATGTCAGTAAAGTCATGGGGAGTGACGGAGTGATAAGACCAATCTTTAGCGTGTTTGGTGGATCCAACCACCGTATCGCTCCTCTTGAAGCCCCAGTTAGGCCTGAAGGAATGTGCCTTAAGTGGAGGATCCACATCGTCCCCCAGCTCGACCACCGGGACGTGGGGCTTAAGAAAAGAAGGACCGTCAGGTTTGCTCCTAGGGTCCCTGTTTAGCTTGGCCCTTTTCTGACGGCCTGACTCCCCCTCCTTAGGCCTGTTAACATTATTGATGGCCTCGCAAGCTGAAAGGAAAAGTAGAAGGAACATTAAAATCCAGAAAAAAAAAAGAAAAAGTGCGATTAAAGAGAAGGAAAAATAATTACGCAGGTATAAATTTACCCTTATCACTGGCCTGGGAGAGACCAACTTTCTTCAAGGAAAACTCCTCTAAAAGGGTCCAGGTATCCGTTTTCCCATCATCTGAAATTAAGGCCTGGTAGGCCACCTCCTCCTCATCAGTCAATCTGATACTACCAGGACTACCATCTGATACCTTGCAAAATGGCCTACGGAAGAGTGTGGCCCAGTCACCCCCAGCCCAGGTCAGCCTCACAAACTCATCCCTCCATTTAGGGTTGTTCTCGACTATAGAGTTACTATCAAAGATATGGGGAACTTTGGGTCGTTGGCGAATTAAAACCCATCCCGGTTGACTCATGGAACTATTATAGAATTGGAAAACTTTCCTAAAGACAGCTACGGAAAGAGGGAAGTTATTCTTGAGACAAAGGACCATAAAACAGATAATATTCCTCCAGGCGTTGGGAGGGAGTTGACAAGGGTTGATTTGTACATCGGCTAATAAACGAGGAATAAATTCGTGGAATGGGAACCTAAGACCTGCGGTCAGGGCTCCTCGATAAATGAACAGGGTATCCCCCTCCCAATTACAAGTCCTATCCCCAGGGGCGGCTGGAGTGATCCTAAGGTGGGGTGGAAGTCTGTACAGGGTGTTCATAGACTCTATTCTACCATCTAACTCATGAAAGGTGTTACCATGATTATACGAATCTAACTCAGATAGAGAAGGATATTCATCACCTCTCGAGTTAATCATGTCAATGAGAGAAGTATATGGAGATTGAATTTGAATGTTTGTACCTCTCTTAGGGACATTCATCTTCTGCAAACGAGCCAAGTCGCGGTCCGCCATTGATATACTTCGTTTAAAAGCTTGAAACCCAGAAATACTTGAGAATGGTGGAGCTACGGTGGCTGTGTGCTCGCCGGAAATCGCCTACTCAAAGGGAGAACTCTAGAGAAGTTTGTAGAAGAAAATGAGAAATGAGAAATGAGAAGTGAAGTGAGGATTCTCACTTCACACTACACTTATATAGGCGAAAAGCTCGGAATACGAGGCGTTTCTAGGCCCATTTAGCCAGGCCCAACCTAAAAGCCCGTCTACTAGAAATATCAGGAATAATCTAGAAGCTCATATGGAAAATGAATGGTCAAAAATCGACCAGAGTTTTAAACTGGATCGATCGGAGTCCTGATCGACGCAAAAAAGGATCCTGATCGATATATTATTCGAACAGAAGGGAAGAAATCCCCTAAATTCGATCAGAGTCCTGATCGATACAAAAGAGAATCCTGATCGATATATTATTCGAACAGAAGGGAAGAAATCCCCTAAATTCGATCAGAGTCCTGATCGATACAAAAGAGAATCCTGGTCGATATGTTATTCGAACAGAAGGGAAGAAATCCCCTAAATTCGATCAGAGTCCTGATCGATACAAAAGAGAATCTTGGTCAATATTTTATTCGAACAGGAGGGAAGAAATCCCCTAAGATCGATCAGAGTCCTGATCGACACAGAAGAAAATCCTGATCGATATTCCATTCGATCAGAATGATAGAAAATCACTTAATTCGATCAGAGTCCTGATCGAAATCGATCAGGAATCCTGGTCGATTAAGCACGTGTAACAGTCGACTAGGGTGTCACTTTGAAGATCAATTCGATCAGAGCCCTGATCGAAATCGATCAGGAATCCTGTCGACCAGAGTGTAAGATCCTGAGTTAATTCGATCAGGATCCTGATCGAAATCGAGCAGGAATTCTGATCGATTTGGCTGAATCCTGATCAATTTCTTCTGCAATTTTGTATGCATTTTAAACCAGAAATTACGGATAAATCCAGAAAATTACGGATAAATCCAGAAAATTACGGATAAATCCAGAAAATTGCGGATAAATCCAGAAAATTAAGAAAAAATCCCAGAAAATTGCGGATAAATCCAGAAAATTAAGAAAAAATCCCAGAAAATTACGGAAAATCCCAGAAATTGCGGATAAATCCAGAAAATTAAGGAAAAATCCCAGAAAATTAGGGAAAATCCCAGAAATTAGGGAAAAAATCCAGAAATTAAGGATAAATCCCAGAAAATTAGGGAAAAATCCAGAAAATTAGGGAAAAATCCAGAAATTAAGGAAAAATCCCAGAGAATTAGGGAAAATCCCAGAAATTAGGGAAAAAATCCAGAAATTAAGGATAAATCCCAGAAAATTAGGGAAAAATCCAGAAAATTAGGGAAAAATCCAGAAATTAAGGATAAATCCCAGAAATTAAGGGAAAAATCCAGAAATTAAGGGAAAAATCCAGAAATTAAGGATAAATCCCAGAAAAATAAGGAAAAATCCCAGAAAAATTAGGGAAAATTCCAGAAATTAGGGAAAAATCCCGGAAATAAGGGAAAAATTCCTGGAAATCAAAATAATTCCTAAATAAAAGGAAAAATTCGTTGTAAACGTGTAGGTCGCTCCACACTTTACGCAAGAACGAAACCCTGTAAGGGCATGAATAGACTTAACTTCTGCGAAACATAGTCAATGTTTCCCAAAAGTTGGGGGGCAAATGATAGGGATAAATAAATCCTGATAATGGGCTGCTAGACCCAATAAGAAGATGTTTGATATTCGGACCAGAAAGGTTAAGCCTGATGGACCAGATCAGGTCTGGTCCAATAAAAATGGCCCAAAAGCCCTGATTATTAATTAATTTCGTAATTAATTAATAAGGGAAAAATCAGCTGTTGAGAAGAGTCCTGATAAGGATATAAATCCTTATAGATAAGCCTCAAGGGGACCTAAAAGGATAAGGAATCAGTTTCCTACTATCTAGGACTCCAAAGTCCATTCTAATTATGAGACTTGCCCACCAAGTCTCCTATACCAAGTCCAATTCAAGGACTCCCACATCTATATAAGGGGTCTCACCCCACAAATCAGAACTACGTTTTTTGGCTTGATTCTCTAATACACAGAGATACGTAGGCATCTCGTAAAGGCAGATCGAGCCACGAAACACGAGAGCAGCCATTAAAGGCCTTGAGCTCCCGAATCTTAGTAATATATACAGCATATAATAACTTTCGTTTTTTATCCATAACAATCCATATCCATATATACAAAATCTACTCGGGATCCTCGACTCCCGGTTTTAGAAAATATTTTCACCTTTGGGTCCCTGTACTAAGGGTATATGCAAATTACCGCTATTCTCTAGCATAGGTATTATGCAACTATAAGCATTTTAACCAACAGATATATAAATCAAGAATACGAAACAGGCATGCATATATACCATATCACATGCTACAATATATCGCAAGAATTTGCTAATAACAAATATGCATTTATCACAAGATCATGCATATACACATATACATCACAACAACAGTATAACGGGTAGAAAACTTGCCTGAGCGACTTGGGGTGATAAAAGGCTCGGGACGAGTCTGGTAACCTATAAACAACAAGTAAGTTGGGATTAAACAAAAATCACTTGTAAATCTATACTTTAACTAACTTAGACTCTAACGCTTGTTTTGCGCTCACTGATTCGCTTAAGTCACTCGGGTACCCTCGGCTCCACCATTTTTAATAATTTAACCTTTACGAGTTTTAAAGCGATTCCTTTGCGAGTGTCTTACCAACTGCCTAACACACTTACCATAAATGTTTCATACATTAATTAACCCTTTTTGGTCTTTAACCTATGTTTCAAAGTAAGGCGAGGGGAAAAGTTTCGTTCGCAAAGCGCCGTTACTTGAAACGGTCGTTTCTCCTGAACCGTGCATCGGAATCGAACGAACTACATATCAAAACGAAGCTCGTAACATGAGCTATCTAGACATGGCAATGGTCATAATCTAGCAGGGGGTTCTCGGGTCCTAATGTTATGCACAAAAACAGTCTAAAGAAAATCGGATGTTACGACGGCTATATTTACGCGATTTCCAATATTTTAAACCATTCAAAACCATCTCAAATCAACCTCAAATCCAACATACAACCAACATCCATCCTTATCACATCATAACAACCCCAACCAATTCAATTTAATCATTCATACTTATGCCTAAGCTTAACTTTAATCATACTTAAGTTCTTTTAATCAAAACCACAACATTTACCATTCCATTTCACTACCATTTCAAATCCCAAACTCTAAATCACAACAACAAGCTACAATAGCACCCTACTAATCAAAATCATCTTATAATATATAGGAATCTAGGGTTTGGAGATGGTATACCTTCCTTGAAGTGGTGGGAGGAACTAGGAAACCTTAAGAAGCTTTGAGAAGTCTTAGGAATGCTTGGATCTTCAAGGAAAACAAGAAAACTTCAAGTTAAAAACTTGAAAACACTATTCATAGTCTTCTTCTTTGATTAAATGAAGAAGATTGAGAAGGAATTAATGGCTTAAACTCATGATATAGCCCTAATTAAGCATGAAGATGATTAGGGAATTTACTCACCAATTTAGGAAGCTTGGATCTTTGATTTTTGAATTTTTCTTGCCTTTTGAATAGTGAAAAACCGAGAGCAAAGATGAACAAGGCCTTGGTTTCTTTTTGATTTTGATCAAGAATGAATTTGCTTGGCTTGGTTGATTTGTTTTTGTGTTTGATTTAGTCAATTACCTTCTTGCCCTTGAATTTGTGTGGTTACAAAGCCACCACACCTCCTTCCTTCCCATGTCATGCTTGTGTCATGTGGTGATGTCATCTTTCCCTCCTTGTCCCCTTTCTATTGGTTGGATGACATCATTCCCACTAATCCCTTTGATTAACTTCCTAATCGTTTGCCTAATGACCGCTGATCTGTTATACGGTTCGCTTAACTTTCGTTCTCGTTTATCGTTTGAAGGATCATACCCGGGATCTTATTACTTAGGTTCCCTTAACCTTTCTCAATACATTATATTCCTTTTTATGATCCTCTATTATAATCCTTTAATTTAAATCCTTTTTATCCTGTTACCTTATACTCAATTCTCTCCGTATCTAGTGGATTTCCGGGAAAACCAAAGTGTTCGGAATTGGATTCTGACGATCTTTACATACACTTATATACTACATAGAGTACTAATAATATCCCAGAATATCCATAACATAACCCCTACATAGTGTGGCGTGAAAAGTTTTCTCATTCAGCTAAAACACTATTCACAAGGGTTACAAAAAGTTGAAAATTTTGGGGTTATTACATATAGGGTGCAAAGTGACTCTAATATGGTGGGAAGTCACTTACATGATTGATTAGAGCCAAAATGTGGCCCAAAATTGACTCATAGGAAAGGAGTACCAAGAGGTGGTTAAAGGATGTCAAATTGGATGTATATGATGTTAACATGTTAATTGTACAAATATATTGAGGAAAATGACTATTGTAGGAAGAAAAGTGACTCTAATATGGTGAAAAGTGACTTGCATGGTTGATTAGAGCCAAAATGAGGAACAATTTTTTGACTTGTATAAAGTGGCTCTAAGAGGTGGTAAAAGGATGTCAAATTGGAATTTTATGATGTTAACATGTTAATAGTACAAATATATGGTGGAAAATGACTCTTATAGGGTGCAAATGGACTCTAATATGGTGAAAAGTTACTTACATGGTTGATTAGAGCCAAAATGTGGAACAAAATTGACTTGTATGAAAGTGGCACTAAGAAGTTGTAAAAGGATGTCAAATTGGATGTATATGATGTTAACATATTAATTTTACAAATATATGATGGAAAACGACACTTATAGAGTCCAAATTGACTCTAATATGGTGAAAAGTGACTTACATGGTTGATAAGAGCCAAAATGTGGTCCAAAATTGACTCGTACGAAAGGGGTTCCAAGAGGTGGTTAAAGGATGTCATTTTCCATGTTCATGATGTTAATTATTAATTGTATCAACATATGGTGGCAAATGACTCTTATAGAGTGCAAAGTGACTCTAATATGGTGAAAAGTGACTTACATGGTTGATTAGATCCAAAATGTGGAACAAAATTGACTTGTATGAAACTGTCACTAAGATATCCTAAAAGGATGTCAAATTGGATGTATATAATGTTAACATGTTAATTGTACAAATATATGGTGGAAAATGATTCTTATAGGGTGCATAGTGATTCTAATATGGTGCGAAGTCACTTACATGATTGGTTAGAGCCAAAATGTGGCCCAAAATTGACTCATAGGAAAGGAGTACCATGTGGTGGTTAAAGGATGTCAAATTGGATGTATATGATTTTAACATGTTAATTGTACAAATATATTGAGGAAAATGACTATTGTAGGAAGAAAAGTGACTCTAATATGGTGAAAAGTGACTTGCATGGTTGATTAGAGCCAAAATGAGGAACAATTTTTTGACTTGTATAAAGTGGCTCTAAGATGTGGTAAAAGGATGTCAAATTGGATGTATATGATGTTAACATGCTAATAGTACAAATATATGGTGGAAAATGACTCTTATAGGGTTCAAAGGGACTGTAATATGGTGAAAAATTACTTACACGGTTGATTAGAGCCAAAATGTGGAACAAAATTGACTTGTATGAAAGTGGCACTAAGATGTGGTAAAAGGATGTCAAATTGGATGTATATGCTGTTAACATATTAATTTTACAAATATATGGTGGAAAATGACACTTACAGGGTCCAAAGTGACTCTAATATGGTGAAAAGTGACTTACATGGTTGATTAGAGCCAAAATGTGGTCCAAAATTGACTCGTACGAAAGGGGTACCAAGAGGTGGTTAAAGGATGTCATTTTGCATGTTCATGATGTTAACTATTAATTGTATCAACATATGGTGGCAAGTGACTCTTATAGGGTACAAAGTGAATCTAATATGGTGAAAAGTGACTTACATGGTTGATTAGAGCCAAAATGTGGAACAAAATTGACTTGTATGAAAGTGGCACTAAGAGGTGGTAAAAGGATGTCAAATTGGATGTATATGATGTTAACATGTTAATTGTACAAATATATGGTGGAAAATTACTCTTATAGGGTGCAAAGTGACTATAATATGGTGAAAAGTGACTTACATGGTTGATTAGAGCCAAAATAGGGAATAAAATTGACTTGTATGAAACTGTCACTAAGATGTGGTAAAAGAATGTCAAATTGGATGTATATGATGTTAACATCTTAATTGTACAAATATATGGTGGAAAGTGACTCTTATAGGGTGCAAAGTGACTCTAATATGGTGGGAAGTCACTTACATGATTGATTAGAGCCAAAATGTGGCCCAAAATTGACTCATAGGAAAGGAGTACCAAGAGGTGGTTAAAGGATGTCAAATTGGATGTATATGATGTTAAAATGTTAATTGTACAAATATATTGAGGAAAATGACTATTGTAGGAAGAAAAGTGACTCTAATATGGTGAAAAGTGACTTGGATGGTTGATTAGAGCCAAAATGAGGAACAATTTTTTGACTTGTATAAAGTGGCTCTAAGAGGTGGTAAAAGGATGTCAAATTGGAATTTTATGATGTTAACATGTTAATAGTACAAATATATGGTGGAAAATGACTCTTACAGGGTTCAAATGGACTCTAATATGGTGAAAAGTTACTTACATGGTTGATTAGAGCCAAAATGTGGAACAAAATTGACTTGTATGAAAGTGGCACTAAGAAGTTGTAAAAGGATGTCAAATTGGATGTATATGATGTTAACATATTAATTTTACAAATATATGATGGAAAACGACACTTATAGAGTCCAAAGTGACTCTAATATGGTGAAAAGTGACTTACATGGTTGATAAGAGCCAAAATGTGGTCCAAAATTGACTCGTACGAAAGGGGTACCAAGATGTGGTTAAAGGATGTCATTTTCCATGTTCATGATGTTAACTATTATTTGTATCAACATATGGTGGCAAGTGACTCTTATAGGGTGCAAAGTGACTCTAATATGGTGAAAAGTGACTTACATGGTTGATTAGATCCAAAATGTGGAACAAAATTGACTTGTATGAAACTGTCACTAAGATATCCTAAAAGGATGTCAAATTGGACGTATATAATGTTAACATGTTAATTGTACAAATATATGATGGAAAATGATTCTTATAGTGTAACACCCCAAAATCCGGGGTCGGGGATCCGGGTTGTCACGAGTTCCATTTCCCTTAATAACACCCAATCTTAATAAACAATCAACTACTCTGTACTGTGACCCCATAATAAACACACACACCACAAGTTATAGTCTCAGAGATGAATATCCAAAAATAACACGAGTCACTTTATTCCAAAATTATATGCCATTACACCTTAAAAGGGTTTCTGAATAAATTTACATTTCTTTGCCATTATTACAATTGATAGAGATACATAAGTCTGGTACATCAAAAGTTGAAAGCCTAGCCTATTGGTAGTTCCTATCTCAGCTACAACGACATCAACGCCAATAGCAAACTGCGGAACGTTTCCTATTCGCTCGCAAATTGGGAGCTTGGTCCTGTTCATCTTGTCTATCTGATGTTGTGTGATGAAAGAAGAAAGCAAGGGTGAGCAACAAGCCCACCGAAATAATATGTATAATAATTAACAATATATGAGCATTCTCATAGTACTAATGAAAGTCTTGGTCAAGAAGAAATGAACCAAGCTGATATTTTAACGCGACCAAGTCACAAAATATTCAGTATATATATACATATATACTTTTCACAATCTTTGAAATCCTCTAACATGTATAATATACACAGAGTTCCAGTTTATAACTGTATAAAATATCGTTGCAAGGTGATCTCCTATATCTAACCTTGTCTCAACGTTTTTCCAAAAATCTTTGACATGAACAAGATAATCATTTACTAGATATAAGTTTAAAAGATGAAGTTACAAGATACTCCAATATACTTATATCCGAATACTGCTTGAACTACCACCGTTCAAGTTATAATCAGTTTCAAAAGTTCATCACCCAGATGAGACTACAAGATAAGACTTGAATAAATTCAATCCTTGAAATATCATTATAAATAATGAAGTTACGAGATACTTCATTAAGTCCCGATATATATATACACCTATATATATACATTTCATACACTCCTTGAAAACCTCTGTTATGAAAATTATAAACAGAGTTGCAATATCCAATGAATTTTAGAAAGGAGAAAACCTTGGCATAAACCTGATATCTTGCTGATCAGGCAAAAATACCAATAAGTAACCTTTTCTACTAGTAGACGGACGAATTCCCCACTGGTCATCACCCTGGTCGCAATAGGACCTTATGTTGGACTGCCACTCAGCCACTTACGCATTTAATGGACTCCCACTGAGCCACTTACACTTTCATGGACACCCACTGAGCCCATGTTGCTTATGCCGACTCAAATAGATGGACTTACTTCCCGAACGTTGGGTAAGTAATCAATTCATTTACCAAAACCGCAACCTTGTTGCGAATATAAAATACACCACAGAGCCGGATCCATTTGGTTTTGAGCGAGTATTTAAATCCCCTTTAAAAGGAAGATCTTAAATATATAAAAAATGAGTTTTGGGATCCGCTCTAACTTTTAAAAATCATTTTAAAGACTCGAAAACACTTTAAAGAGTGTTTGGAGTAATGCTGATTTAATAAAGTAAATCAGTCCCAATATATTAGAAAATATCTGAATATTATTATTTAAATAATATTCCCATAAAGAATAATCGTTATACAAATAATTGAAGTAGAAGTTGTAAAACTTATACTTGAAATGAGTATTAAATAACCAAAGATATACTTATACGAAAGTACTATCTTTATTTGAATAATCAAAAATAAGTTTGATTATCGACACCTTATTCTTTAATAAAATAAAGAATATATTTCAGTAAATAATCGGAGTCATAGGTCCTCAAATGGATATTCAAATAATATTTATTAAATAATATAAATTGAGTCATAAGTCCCCGAATGAATATTCAAATAATATTCAGTTAATAAAATAAACTGAGTCATAAGCCCTCGAATGAATATTCGAAATAATATTCATTAAATAAAATAAAAGGAGTCATAAGCCCTCGAATGAATATTCGAATAATATTCAATAAAAAAAGGAGTCATAAGCCCCCGAATGAATATTCAAAATAATATTCATTAAATAAAATAAAAGGAGTCATAAACCCCCGAATGAATATTCGAAATAATATTCATTAAATAAAATAAAAGGAGTCATAAGCCCCCGAATGAATATTTGAAATAATATTTATTAAATAAAATAAAAGGATTCATAAGCCCCCGAATGAATATTCGAAATAATATTCAATAAATAATATAAAGTTATCGAATAAACCTTATTCGATTAATAGTTTTGAAAACTACATCAATATATATATATATAAATATATATATATATATATAATATACTCGGGAACATCTACTCCCGGTTTTAGAAAAGGGTTCACCTTTGGGTCCCTTACACTCAGGGTATACGCAACTACTGCTTATATCTAGCATAGGTATTATGCAACTAATAAGCATTTGAACCAACCGATATATAAATCAAGAATACGAAACAGGCATGCATATATATCATATCAACATGCTCCAATATATCGCAAGAATTTTCTAATAACAATCATGCACTTATCACAAGATAATGCATATACATATATACATCACAACAATAGTATAACGGGTAGAAAACTTGCCTGAGTGCTCCCGGATAGACTTAAGCTTAGAGTGGGTCTGATAACCTATGAACAACAACATAAGTCGAAATTAAACCCCGGTCGCTTAAGAAACTAGACTTTAACCATTTAGAGTCCTAACGTTCGCTTTCACGCTTAACGATTCACTTAAGTCGCTCAAGTACCCTCGACTCCACCATTTTTAATAAATTAGCCATTAAGAGTTTTAAGGCGATTATTTCGCGAGCACCTTACCAACTTCCTAATCCACTTTACATAAATGTTTCATACCCCAAATAGTCATTTAAAGTCCTTAACCAAGGTTTCAAAGTAAGGCGAGGGGTAATGGTTCGGTCGCGAAACGCCGTTACATAAAACGGTCGTTTCTCCTAAACCGTACATCGGATTCAAATGAACCACATATCAAAACGAAGCTTGTAACATGAACTATCTAATCATGACAATTTTCAGAACCTCACAGGGACTTCTCGGCTCCTGATGTTAAGAGCAAAAACAGTCTAAAGTAAATCGGACATTACGACGGCTATGTTTACGCGATTTCCCAAATTTTTACCATTCCAAATCATATCAATCCTACTACCAATCAACAACAACTCAAGATACACATCAATGCTACTGATTTCAGTCATAATAAGCTCAAGGATCTCAATACAATCATATTTTATAACATCTCCAAATTCAACTAAACTACTTAACAATTAAGCTCGAATCATGCTTATCATTCAAATTACTACTCATCCATCCAAACCATATCCAAACTTCAACATTCAAACTTACTACTAAAGGGTGTGAAGATTTATACCTTTCTTGGAGGGTGGAAAGTTAATAGGAAGCCTTATGGAGCCTCCTACAAGCTTGATCTTTCCAAAGAAATCAAGAACACAAAGTTAGGCTTTAAAGTTTCTAAAAGTCCGATTGAAAGAACTGTAAAAATGAGGGTCTTACCTTGCTTATTTGGACGAGACTTGTGAACAAGAGTTGTAGGCCATCTCAATACCTTTCCAACGAGCTATAGAACACAACATTTGAGTGAGTATTGAAGGAGAAATGGCAGTTTGAAGTTGCTGTGTTTATTTTGGCCGAGAGCTTGATGAAGAAAAGGGAAGAGCTTTTATGTTTTTTGTGATTTGTTTTGATTTGCCTTGGTTGGTTGACTTTTGTTTTGTTTTAATCATTTTTAACCATGAAAAAAAAATTGTGTGGTTATAATCAACCACACTTCTTTCCCTTATGTCATGCTTTGGTCATCATGTGATGTCACCCTCCACACTTGTCCTCTTCTTGTTGGTTTGATGACATCATCATCCCTAACCTCCTTGATTAATTCTTAATTGCTTGCCTAATGACCGCTGATCTGTTATACGGGTCGCTTAACTTTCGTTTTCGTTTATCGTTTGAGGGATCATACCCGGGATCTTATTACTTAGGTTTCTTTAACCTTTCTCAATACATTATATTCCTTTCATGATCCTCTCTTTTAATCCTTGAATTTAAATCCTTTTTATTCTGTTACCCTATACTCAATTCTTTCTGTATCTGGTAGATTTTCGGGAAAAATCAAAGTGTTCGAATTTGGATTCTGACGATCTTTACATACACTTATTTATCATATAGAGTACTAATAATATCGCAGAAGATCAATAAAAGAGCCCCTACATAGTGTGGCATGAAAAGTTTTCTTATTCAGCATAATCAGCAAAATACTATTCATAAGGGTTTCAAAAATTCCAAAAATTGGGATTATTACAGTCTCCCTTCCTTAAAAGAATTCCGTCCCGGAATCAGATAGAAAATGAATAGGGATACTTTCTTAGCATTGCACTTCCTAATTCTCAAGTAAATTTTCCCACATTGTGGTTCTTCCATCAAACTCTGAATAGTTTGATAACCCTTCTCCTAAGCACTTTTTCCTTTTTCAATCTATAACCCTTCTTGGTTGCTCCATATAGGTTACGTCGTGTTGCATGTCTATGCGCTCATATGCCCTTATTTGTCTGGCATCCGAATTATACTTCCTTAATATTGATATGTGGAACACGTTATGAACTTGCTACATGTTCGGGGGTAGGGCTAGCTCATATGCTAACTTCCCAGTACGTCTTAATACCTCAAAGGGTCCAACAATTCGTGGGCTTAGCTTTCTTTTCTTTTCGAACCTCATCCATCCTTTCCAAGGGAATACCTATAACAGCACTAGGTCCCCTATCTCCTATTCCTTGTCCTTTCATATCAAATCAACATACTTCGTGTGCCCATCTTGGGCTACTACCAGCCGTCCTCTAATTAAATCTATTATATCCTTGGTCCTTTGGACCACTGCTGGTCTAAGCATCTTGCGCTCTGCAACATCATCATATCATAAGGGAGACCGACATTGTCTTCCCTCAAGGATCTTATAAGGCGACATCTCGATAATGACATATGATCTATTTTCATAAGAAAACTCAATCCGCGTTAAGTGATCATTCTAAATTCATTCAAGTCTATTGCACAGACTCTCATCATAGCTTCTAGCACTATGGCTTTTGCTTCTCAATACCCATTCTTTTCCAGTTTGTAGTCATTACTATCTTCCGTACATAATACTATACTGGTTACACTTTTGCTCGTTAGCGTTCTATAACCTTTTAATAACCACATCAACCTTAGTATCACGAACGCGTTAGAATTGGAATACCACCGTACTGATACTACTTCCTTTAGCTGCTTCCATCTTCGAAAGCTTGGTCCTTCATATAGAAGTAAAAGAATTTATTGAGAGATCACTATGATCATGAACACTTGTTATATCGCATAGTTAGTACAGAAGGTGGCCAGCCTTTAGTACTTGACAAGCAATTAAACAATAGATGGTATCCTACTAGGCTTCTATCACACCGATAGATAGTCATTCGGCAATACCTCCCCTTCTGGAAGGGTTGTTCTTCTCAGCTTATATGAAATGAAAAGGAGAGAAAAGAACGAACTGAAGAGAATTGTATATATATAAAATATACTGCCACAAAATATCTGGCTTGGAATCTACCTCTGAACTATAGAGGTTTGTCATAGGAGAACAAATCATATACGTATATATATCAACATCAAGTATTATCGCATCGCATTTCACATGCTTAAATATTTTTGCTATTCCGTCCATCATTCTATGAACCCATGCTCTTCCTCGAGCTTATACACAATCACCTTTGAAACTCCCTCGACATTGAAAATCGAATCTGGGATCTCATTCTAGACATCATCGTTACTAGAATTCTATGCTTGCATCGCAACCTTCCTCATATAGTCATACGACCCTCTATTGATAAGGAGGAATAAATATTCAATAGGTAAATAATCTACTTAATTAGTCTATTCAATGATAACTTATACATCACCATGACCCGATTAGTGGTACTCAATCTCAACATTCATTACAGTACAACTCACACAGTTGTCATTGTCTCATTATTCATAGACTTATTGGAGCATTACTATGGTCTACCACTGACCTACTGTAGTCATTCATTTTCCATGAAATCTTCATATCTAACCATACAAAGTCCATACATACCTTATCGAATTCTTCTAAGGAGTTAACATAATCACCATTCATAATTCATGAAGAACACTCCAGATCCTGGCGTACATTCATGACATGAAGCAGATAAAATTGCAGAAGAGTTTCAATCAAAGCAACGATAGCAGGTTAATACCCTTCTTAATCATATGCCTTCAATAGAAGACTTAACTCAAAGGTTCATTTAGTCCTTCTTGAAACATGGTCATGGCTTATCTCAAGATAGTACCTTCTAAGATAGATAGCCCGCTCATGGCGATTACACGAATTAAACCTTCACCCAACTACTATTACGGTTGAGTATTGCACAGTCATCAGAAGGAATGTCAATCTTCCGAACCGTAATACAACCTTCCCGGCTTCAACCATCATCACTGTATTCCTCTCGCATGAGCGCCTATAATTATCCTCTTACATTTAAAGTGTCGGCCACCTCTTTGGCCTTTCCTGATAGTAAAATTTCCTTACAATCAATGTCATTTTAACCACCTCCAACTAAATTTTCTACCTCATTTCAATCACTGCTTATGTGAAAATGCTTTTCTTAAGTCCTGGTGAGAAGAAAAAAAAATCACCATTTTTTTTCCATAAGTCATTGCCTTAGTCATTAGATGTGAACATTGCCACGACTGACTCTCAATCATACTTAGAACATCATTTATCTTAGGCCCTAATGGCCCTGAACAATTTTGACCTTTACTGGTTCGATCCATACTTTCTCGTGGTTTAACACGTGCCCCACTTGGCATCATTATAATTACGTCATATTTCCTTTATCAACATTTTTACTCTTGAGAATTTTGAATATTACCTTTCTCCTTGTAAAACCTCCAAGGTTATCCTTGAATCGTTCCTCCTGTATTCCCTACATACAGGGCATATCGAAATACCCTTTACTAATACTAGAACCATTGTCTATATGTTTCTGAAAAATTTCCCCACTGATACTTAAAGGTTGTTATTACATTAATCCTTTCCAATTCATACTGTCAAAACTCATACTATCCCTATTAAGGGTTAAATGCCAACCTTTATGCATTCCCCTAGGATTCATTTTAAGTTACCGATGTTCAATCTTTAATGCCACCTTTAAAAATGTACATGCATCCTTCCATGGATAAATCAAGCCATATATCCCTGATAAGGGTGTCTTATTCAATCATTCCCACCTCGATAGTATATGCCTAATTTCACAATAACATATGTATTCAAAATGAGGTCAATCAATATGGCATCCAAAAAGATAACTACGGTTATCTACTTTTCTTGCTTGATTTGGTAACGATAACAAGGATGTTTTGGAAGATATTGGTCGTGTTCAACGTGAACTTCTTCTTAATAATTCCATATTTACTTTTGTTGTTTATCTCAACAGTCATCTCAATATTGGGATATCTCTCATACCTGGCGTCTCCCTTCCTGGGTATCAAGCCACCGGTCTTACACTTCACATTCTTGAAGGTCACTTCCTTCATCCAATTTTCCTAATTTCTTACTTCCTTGTCTCCTCAGTCTATCCGCGTCTCAATATTTATCCTTCGAACTATCTCAAGGTTTCCTCAAATCCTCCCAACTTACAGGGGATAAAATATATGTATCTCTTATTCCTTCAATCATCAACTTTAACTCATGGTGAATCACCCTCATCCTGACGATTACATACTTTTCTATTTCTATTGCTACGAGTCTTTAGGGTTTTCTCATACCCAACTCCCTTATCACTCCTCAAACTCTATTGCCTTTATATTCCTTTCCACTTCAGTTTCTTTTTATTTTCCTTTCTCTTATCATTATTTCATGAACCCACTAATCATTGACTTCAAGCATCACATCATTCTGGGATTCTTGTCATCAGAACGAATCTTGACAACTTTTACAACTTAGTTTCATATTTCATCATACTCGTCCGCCTTTGTTCTGAATCTAAAGCTTTTACACTATCTCCATAACCTTGGGAGTTACTTTCCCGAAAACAATTGACTGAACTTTAACCAGTTTATTCTAACCTCTGGCTCCGTGCCTTTCTTGGTCTTTCACCAGTGGTGGCCCTTCTCTTAGGAGGGTAAGTGACAAAAATAGTCTTTTGTGATTCGTCCATCATTTAGAATCTCAAATGATTCCTATATTTCCTTTAGCCAGGCTCTTGCTTCGACTGGATCAGCTTGTTCCTTGGAACTCTAAGGGCTTAGCGACTTAAAGGTCCTGAAAGAATTTCTCACCGCATTGTTTCCTCAGGGTGGTGGTTGGGGATAATAGTCTAAGTTCTGTCTAGAAAGGTCCATAAATTTTCGTATAGGAGTACCATCTCGGGTCTCCTTTCCTTACTCGACTTCTGTTTCCTTAGTCTGAACATTCCCTCCTCCTCCCCATAATCGGGGTCCATCTACATATTTTAAATCCTCATTTTCCACTTCGTCATGTTATGGGTTCCTTCTATCTTAGATGGCGACCTCCCTGACTATCACGTTCAGGGTTTGCTCTAAATCTTATTCCTCAAACTAGCTTTCATCTAAGATCTCATCTTTAAGCTCTTGAACATTTGGAACCCAAATTCTGTAGGAATACCTCATTATTCCCTTATCATCTTTCTTGGTATTAATCTCTTATCTATTTGTTGGCTCTCTGCCTTCATTCATCACTTTTTCTGGCACAATCTGTTCTTTTCCAATAATTCAGGCTGTATTGCAATCTCAAACAACTTTTCGGTACCGGCTCCGGTTACCTTCACTTCTATTTCCATTTTCTCAAAACCTCTTATAAACTCTCTCAAAGATATTATCATCTTGAGTCTCTCCTTTTTACTAAGGGCTTCAGCCACCACATTGGCTTTCCCCGAATGATAAAGAATCTCATAATCGTAATCCTTGATTAGCTCTAACCACCTCATTTGGCGCATGTTGAGCTCTTTCTGCGTGAAAATGTACTAGAGCACTTATGGCTTAGGTAAATATCGCACTTCTCTCCATACAAGTAGTGCCTCCAATCTTTAGGGCAAAACTATTGCCACGAGCCCAAGCTCATGGGTGGGGATATCGAATTTTATATTCCCTTAATTGTCTTGACGCGTACACGATTACCTTGATGTGCTGTATAAGAAGCACCTTAATTCCTTATACGAAGCGTCACTACAGATCACAAAATCTCCTTTTCCATCCAGCAATGCCATCATAGGGGCCGTCACCAATCACTGCTTCAGTTCTTAAAAGCTGTTCTCGCATTTCTCTGTCCATTCGAACTTCTCAGTCTTATGAGTAAGCCGCGTTAAAGGGGCTACTATCTTTACAAACTTGAACGAACCTCTAGTAGTGACCGGCCAATCCTACCTCTGGTAGTCGCCCTAACCATGGTCATCAATTCCTCAGTGGTCCTTTATTCATTTTTGTTAGGATCCTCCACGAGATCCTCCTCAACAACAATCCCATCTAGGACAACATCCTCAACCACTACATCCTCAATATGAACATCATCCGGTCCTGCGTTAGAACGCTCTATCGGATCCACAATCCGATCTCCGATTAGTAATAAAACATCATCGCGCTGTTGCTCCTCAACCTCAGGGTTCGGAGTCCCGCTACCATCTACGATAACGAACTACGCTTCTATCACGATATTTATTAGGGTTCCCATAAGGGTTTTAACTCTCAGTACTATGTTAGGTAGCCCGACTATGAACTTGGAAAAAGTTCTTATTATCTTAGTAAACTTATTATTTTAATGTCATATCATCTCTGAGGTTTATAACGCTTAGCTCTGATACCATTTCTGTAACACCCCCAAATCCGGGGTAGGGGATCCGGGTTGTCACGAGTTCCATTTCCCTTAATAACACCCAATCTTAATAAACAATCAACTACTCTGTACTGTGACCCCATAATAAACACACACACCACAAGTTCAAGTTATAATCAGTTTCAAAAGTTCATCACCCAGATGAGACTATAAGATAAGACTTGAATAAATTCAATCCTTGAAATATCATTATAAATAATGAAGTTACGAGATACTTCATTAAGTCCCTATATATATATATACACCTATATATATATACATTTCATACACTCCTTAAAAACCTCTGTTATGAAAATTATAAACAGAGTTGCAATATCCAATGAATTTTGGAAAGGAGAAAACCTTGGAATAAACTTGATATCTTGCTGATCAGGCAAAGATACCAATAAGTAACCTTTTCTACTAGTAGACGGAAGAATTCCCCACTGGACACCACCCTGGTCGCAATAGGACCTTATGCTGGACTACCACTCAGCCACTTACGCATTTGATGGACTCCCACTGAGCCACTTACACTTTCATGGACGCCCACTGAGCCCATGTTGCTTATGTCGACTCAAATAGATGGACTTACTTCCCGAACGTTGGGTAAGTAATCAATTCATTTACCAAAACCGCAACCTTGTTGCGAATATAAAATACACCACAGAGCCGGATCCCTCTGGTTTTGAGCGAGTATTTAAATTCTCTTTAAAAGGAAGATCTTAAATATATAAAAAATGAGTTTTGGGATCCGCTCTAACTTTTAAAAATCATTTTAAAGACTCGAAAACACTTTAAAGAGTGTTTGGAGTAATGCTGATTTAATAAAGTAAATCAGTCCCAATATATTAGAAAATATCTGAATATTATTATTTAAATAATATTCCCATAAAGAATAATCTTTATACAAATAATTGAAGTAGAAGTTGTAAAACTTATACTTGAAATGAGTATTAAATAACCAAAGATATACTTATACGAAAGTACTATCTTTATTTGAATAATCAAAAATAAGTTTGATTATCGACACCTTATTCTTTAATAAAATAAAGAATATATTTCAGTAAATAATCGGAGTCATAGGTCCTCAAATGGATATTCAAATAATATTCATTAAATAATATAAACTGAGTCATAAGTCCCCGAATGAATATTCAAATAATATTCAGTTAATAAAATAAATTGAGTCATAAGCCCTCGAATGAATATTCGAAATAATATTCATTAAATAAAATAAAAGGAGTCATAAGCCCTCGAATGAATATTCGAATAATATTCAATAAAAAAAGGAGTCATAAGCCCCCGAATGAATATTCGAAATAATATTCTTTAAATAAAATAAAAGGAGTCATAAACCCCCGAATGAATATTCGAAATAATATTCATTACATAAAATAAAAGGAGTCATAAGCCCCCGAATGAATATTCGAAATAATATTCATTAAATAAAATAAAAGGAGTCATAAGCCCCCGAATGAATATTCGAAATAATATTCATTAAATAATATAAAGTTATCGAATAAACCTTATTCGATTAATAGTTTTGAAAACTATATCAATATATATATAAATATATATATATATAATACTCGGGAACATCTACTCCCGGTTTTAGAAAAGGGTTCACCTTTGGGTCCCCTACACTCAGGGTATACGCAACTACTGCTTATATCTAGCATAGGTATTATGCAACTAATAAGCATTTGAACCAACAGATATATAAATCAAGAATACGAAACAAGCATGCATATATATCATATCAACATGCTCCAATATATCGCAAGAATTTGCTAATAACAATCATGCACTTATCACAAGATAATGCATATACATATATACATCACAACAACAGTATAACGGGTTGAAAACTTGCCTGAGTGCTCCCGGATAGACTTAAGCTTAGAGTGGGTCCGATAACCTATGAGCAACAACATAAATCGGAATTAAACCCCGGTCGCTTAAGAAACTAGACTTTAACCATTTAGAGTCCTAACGTTCGCTTTCGCGCTTAACGATTCACTTAAGTCGCTCAAGTACCCTCGGCTCCACCATTTTTAATAAATTAGCCATTATAAGTTTTAAGGCGATACTTTCGCGAGCACCTTACCTACTTCCTAATCCACTTTACATAAATGTTTCATACCCCAAATAGTCATTTAAAGTCCTTAACCAAGGTTTCAAAGTAAGGCGAGGGGTAATGGTTCAGTCGCGAAACGCCGTTACATAAAACGGTCGTTTCTCCTAAACCGTACATCGGATTCAAACGAACCACATATCAAAACAAAGCTCGTAACATGAACTATCTAATAATGGCAATTGTCAAAACCTAACAGGGAGTTCTCGGGTCTTGATGTTAAGAGCAAAAACAGTCTAAAGTAAATTGGACATTACGACGGCTATGTTTACGCGATTTCCCAAATTTTTACCATTCCAAATCATATCAATCCAACTACCAATCAACAACAACTCAAGATACACAACCATGCTACTGATTTCAGTAATAATAAGCTCAAGGATCTCAATCCAATCATATATTATAACATCTCCAAATTCAACTAAACTACTTAACAATTAAGCTCGAATCATGCTTATCATTCAAATTACTACTCATCCATCCAAACCATCTCCAAACTTCAACATTCAAACTTATTACTAAAGGGTGTGAATATTTATACCTTTCTTGGAGGGTGGAAAGTTACTAGGAAGCCTTATGGAGCCTCCTACAAGCTTGATATTTCCAAAGAAATCAAGAACACAATGTTAGGCTTTAAAGTTTCTAAAAGTCCGATTGAAATAACTGTAAAAATGAGGGTCTTACCATGCTTATTTGGACGAGACTTGTGAACAAGAGTTGTAGGTCATCTCAATACCTTTCCAACGAGCTATAGAACACAACATTTGAGTGAGTATTGAAGGAGATATGGCAGTTTGAAGTTGCTGTGTTTATTTTGGCCGAGAGCTTGATGAAGAAAAGGGAAGAGCTTTTGTGTTTTTTGTGATTTGTTTTGATTTGCCTTGGTTGGTTGACTTTTGTTTTGTTTTAATCATTTTTAACCATGAAAAAAAAATTGTGTGGTTATAATCAACCACACTTCTTTCCCTTATGTCATGCTTTGGTCATCATGTGATGTCACCCTCCACACTTGTCATCTTCTTGTTGGTTTGATGACATCATCATCCCTAACCTCCTTGATTAACTCTTAATTACTTGCCTAATGACCGCTGATCTGTTATACGATTCGCTTAACTTTCGTTTTCGTTTATCGTTTGAGGGATCATACTCGGGATCTTATTACTTAGGTTTCTTTAACCTTTCTCAATACATTATATTCCTTTCATGATCCTCTCTTTTAATCCTTGAATTTAAATCTTTTTTATTCCGTTACCTTATACTCAATTTTTTATGTATCTGGTAGATTTTCGGGAAAAATCAAAGTGTTCGAATTTGGATTCTGACGATCTTTACATACACTTATTTATCATATAGAGTACTAATAATATCCCAGAAGATCAATAAAAGAGCCCCTACATAGTGTGGCATGAAAAGTTTTCTTATTCAGCATAATCAGCAAAATACTATTCATAAGGGTTTCAAAAATTCCAAAAATTGGGATTATTACATATAGGGTGCATAGTGACTCTAGTATGGTGCAAAGTCACTTACATGATTGATTAGAGCCAAAATGTAGCCCAAAATTGACTTATAGGAAAGGAGTACCATGAGGTGGTTAAAGGATGTCAAATTGGATGTATATGATGTTAACATGTTAATTGTACAAATATATTGAGGAAAATGACTATTGTAGAAATAAAAGTGACTCTAATATGGTGAAAAGTGACTTGCATGGTTGATTAGAGCCAAAATGAGGAACAATTTTTTGACTTGTATAAAGTGGCTCTAAGATGTGGTAAAAGGATGTCAAATTGGATGTATATGATGTTAACATGTTAATAGTACAAATATATGGTGGAAAATGACTCTTATAGGGTTCAAAGGGACTCTAATATGGTGAAAAATTACTTACACGGTTGATTAGAGCCAAAATGTGGAACAAAATTGACTTGTATGGAAGTGGCACTAAGATGTGGTAAAAGGATGTCAAATTTGATGTATATGCTGTTAACATATTAATTTTACAAATATATGGTGGAAAATGACACTTACAGGGTCCAAAGTGACTCTAATATGGTGAAAAGTGACTTACATGGTTGATTAGAGCCAAAATGTGGTCCAAAATTGACTCGTACGAAAGGGGTACCAAGAGGTGGTTAAAGGAAGTCATTTTGCATGTTCATGATGTTAACTATTAATTGTATCAACATATGGTGGCAAGTGACTCTTATAGGGTACAAAGTGAATCTAATATGGTGAAAAGTGACTTACATGGTTGATTAGAGCCAAAATGTGGAACAAAGTTGACTTGTATGAAAGTGGCACTAAGAGGTGGTAAAAGGATGTCAAATTGGATGTATATGATGTTAACATGTTAATTGTACAAATATATGGTGGAAAATTACTCTTATAGGGTACAAAGTGACTCTAATATGGTGAAAAGTGACTAACATGGTTGATTAAAGCCAAAATGGGGAATAAAATTGACTTGTATGAAACTGTCACTAAGATGTGGTAAAAGAATGTCAAATTGGATGTATATGAAGTTAACATCTTAATTGTACAAATATATGGTGGAAAGTGACTCTTATAGGGTGCAAAGTGCCTCTAATATGGTGGGAAGTCACTTACATGATTGATTAGAGCCAAAATGTGGCCCAAAATTGACTCATAGGAAAGGAGTACCAAGAGGTGGTTAAAGGATGTCAAATTGGATGTATATTATGTTAACATGTTAATTGTACAAATATATTGAGGAAAATGACTATTGTAGGAAGAAAAGTGACTCTAATATGGTGAAAAGTGACATGCATGGTTGATTAGAGCCAAAATGAGGAACAATTTTTTGACTAGTATAAAGTGGCTCTAAGAGGTGGTAAAAGGATGTTAAATTGGAAGTATATGATGTTAACATGTTAATAGTACAAATATATGGTGGAAAATGACTCTTATAGGGTGCAAATGGACTCTAATATGGTGAAAAGTTACTTACATGGTTGATTAGAGCCAAAATGTGGAACAAAATTGACTTGTATGAAAGTGGCACTAAGAAGTGGTAAAAGGATGTCAAATTGGATGTATATGATGTTAACATATTAATTTTACAAATATATGATGGAAAATGATACTTATAGGGTCCAAAGTGACTCTAGTATGGTGCGAAGTCACTTACATTATTGATTAGAGCCAAAATGTGGCCCAAAATTGACTCATAGAAAAGGAGTACCAAGAGGTGGTTAAAGGATGTCAAATTGGATGTATATGATGTTAACATGTTAATTGTACAAATATATTGAGGAAAATGACTATTGTAGGAAGAAAAGTGACTCTAATATGGTGAAAAGTGACTTGCATGGTTGAGTAGAGCCAAAATGAGGAATAATTTTTTGACTTGTATAAAGTGGCTCTAAGAGGTGGTAAAAGGATGTCAAATTGGAAGTATATGATGTTAACATGATAATAGTACAAATATATGGTGGAAAATGACTCTTATAGGGTGCAAATGGACTCTAATATGGTGAAAAGTTACTTACATGGTTGATTAGAGCCAAAATGTGGAACAAAATTGACTTGTATGAAAGTGGCACTAAGAGGTGGTAAAAGGATGTCAAATTGGATGTATATGATGTTAACATATTAATTTTATAAATATATGATGGAAAATGACACTTATAGGGTCCAAAGTGACTCTAATATGGTGAAAAGTGACTTACATGGTTGATAAGAGCCAAAATGTGGTCCAAAATTCACTCGTACGAAAGGGGTACCAAGAGGTGGTTAAAGGATGTCATTTTCCATGTTCATGATGTTAACTATTAATTGTATCAACATATGGTGGAAAGTGACTGTTATAGGGTGCAAAGTGACTCTAATATGGTGAAAAGTGACTTACATGGTTGATTAGATCCAAAATGTGGAACAAAATTGACTTGTATGAAACTGTTACTAAGATATCCTAAAAGGATGTCAAATTGGATGTATATAATGTTAACATGTTAATTATACAAATATATGGTGGAAAATGACTCTTATAGGGTGCATAGTGACTCTAGTATGGTGCGAAGTCACTTACATGATTGATTAGAGCCAAAATGTGGCCCAAAATTGACTCATAGGAAAGGGGTACCAGGAGGTGGTTAAAGGATGTCAAATTGGATGTATATGATGTTAACATGTTAATTGTACAAATATATTAAGGAAAATGACTATTGTAGGAAGAAAAGTTACTCTAATATGGTGAAAAGTGACTTGCATGGTTGATTAGAGCCAAAATGAGGAACAATTTTTTGACTTGTATAAAGTGGCTCTAAGAGGTGGTAAAAGGATGTTAAATTGGATGTATATGATGTTAACATGTTAATAGTACAAATATATGGTAGAAAATGACTCTTATAGGGTTCAAAGGGACTCTAATATGGCGAAAAGTTACTTACACGGTTGAGTAGAGCCAAAATGTGGAACAAAATTGACTTGTATGAAAGTGGCACTAAGATGTGGTAAAAGGATGTCAAATTGGATGTATATGATGTTAACATATTAATTTTATAAATATATGATGGAAAATGACACTTATAGGGTCCAAAGTGACTCTAATATGGTGAAAAGTGACTTACATGGTTGATAAGAGCCAAAATGTGGTCCAAAATTCACTCGTACGAAAGGGGTACCAAGAGGTGGTTAAAGGATGTCATTTTCCATGTTCATGATGTTAACTATTAATTGTATCAACATATGGTGGAAAGTGACTCTTATAGGGTGCAAAGTGACTCTAATATGGTGAAAAGTGACTTACATGGTTGATTAGATCCAAAATGTGGAACAAAATTGACTTGTATGAAACTGTTACTAAGATATCCTAAAAGGATGTCAAATTGGATGTATATAATGTTAACATGTTAATTATATAAATATATGGTGGAAAATGACTCTTATAGGGTGCATAGTGACTCTAGTATGGTGCGAAGTCACTTACATGATTGATTAGAGCCAAAATGTGGCCCAAAATTGACTCATAGGAAAGGGGTACCAGGAGGTGGTTAAAGGATGTCAAATTGGATGTATATGATGTTAACATGTTAATTGTACAAATATATTGAGGAAAATGACTATTGTAGGAAGAAAAGTTACTCTAATATGGTGAAAAGTGACTTGCATGGTTGATTAGAGCCAAAATGAGGAACAATTTTTTGACTTGTATAAAGTGGCTCTAAGAGGTGGTAAAAGGATGTTAAATTGGATGTATATGATGTTAACATGTTAATAGTACAAATATATGGTGGAAAATGACTCTTATAGGGTTCAAAGGGACTCTAATATGGCGAAAAGTTACTTACACGGTTGAGTAGAGCCAAAATGTGGAACAAAATTGACTTGTATGAAAGTGGCACTAAGATGTAGTAAAAGGATGTCAAATTGGATGTATATGTTGTTAATATATTAATTTTACAAATATATGGTATAAAATGACACTTATAGGGTCCAAAGTGACTCTAATATGGTGAAAAGTGACTTACATGGTTGATTAGAGCCAAAATATGGTCCAAAATTGACTCGTACGAAAGGGGTACCAAGAGGTGGTTAAAGGATGTCATTTTGCATGTTCATGATGTTAACTATTAATTGTATCAACATATGGTGGCAAGTGACTCTTATAGGGTACAAAGTGAATCTAATATGGTGAAAAGTGACTTACATGGTTGATTAGAGCCAAAATGTGGAACAAAATTGACTTGTATGAAAGTGGCACTAAGAGGTGGTAAAAGGATTTCAAATTGGATGTATATGATGTTAACATGTTAATTTTACAAATATATGGTGGAAAATGACTCTTATAGGGTGCAAAGTGACTCTAATATGGTGAAAAGTGACTTACATGGTTGATAAGAGCCAAAATGGGGAATAAAATTGACTTGTATGAAACTGTCACTAAGATGTGGTAAAAGAATGTCAAATTGGATGTATATGATGTTAACATGTTAATTGTACAAATATATGGTGGAAAGTGACTCTTATAGGGTGCAAAGTGACTCTAATATGGTGGGAAGTCACTTACATGATTGATTAGACCCGAAATGTGGCCAAAAATTGACTCATAGGAAAGGAGTACCAAGAGGTGGTTAAAGGATGTCAAATTGGATGTATATGATGTTAACATGTTAATTGTACAAATATATTGAGGAAAATGACTATTGTAGGAATAAAAGTGACTCTAATATGGTGAAAACTGACTTGCATGGTTGATTAGAGCCAAAATGAGCAACAATTTTTTGACTTGTATAAAGTGGCTTTAAGAGGTGGTAAAAGGATGTCAAATTGGAAGTATATGATGTTAACATGTTAATAGTACAAATATATGGTGGAAAATGACTCTTATAGGGTCCAAATGGACTCTAATACGGTGAAAAGTCACTTACATGGTTGATTAGAGCCAAAATGTGGAACAAAATTGACTTGTATGAAAGTGGCACTAAGAAGTGGTAAAAGGATGTCAAATTGGATGTATATGATGTTAACATATTAATTTTACAAATACATGATGGAAAATGACACTTATAGGGTCCAAAGTGACTCTAATATGGTGAAAAGTGACTTACATGGTTGATTAGAGCCAAAATATGGTCCAAAATTGATTCGTATGAATGGGGTACCAAGAGGTGGTTAAAGGATGTCATTTTCCATGTTCATGATGTTAACTATTAGTTTTATCAACATATATGGTGGCAAGTAACTCTTATAGGCCGCAAAGTGCCTCTAATATGGTGAAAAGTGACTTACATGGTTGATAGATCCAAAATGTGGAACAAAATTGACTTGTATGAAACTGTCACTAAAATATCCTAAAAGGATGTCAAATTGGATGTATATGATGTTAACATGTTAATTGTACAAATATATGGTGGAAAGTGACTCTTATAAGGTGCATAGTGACTCTAGTATGGTGCGAAGTCACTTACATGATTGATTAGAGCCAAAATGTGGCCCAAAATTGACTCATAGGAAAGGGGTACCAAGAGGTGGTTAAAGGATGTCAAATTGGATGTATATGATGTTAACATGTTAATTGTACAAATATATTGAGGAAAATGACTATTGTAGGAAGAAAAGTGACTCTAATATGGTGAAAAGTGACTTGCGTGGTTGATTAGAGCCAAAATGAGGAACAATTTTTTGACTTGTATAAAGTGGCTCTAAGAGGTGGTAAAAGGATATCAAATTGGATGTATATGATGTTAACATGTTAATAGTACAAATATATGGTGGAAAATGACTCTTATAGGGTGCAAAGGGACTCTAATATGGCGAAAAGTTACTTACACGGTTGAGTAGAGCCAAAATGTGGAACAAAATTGACTTGTATGAAAGTGGCACTAAGATGTAGTAAAAGGATGTCAAATTGGATGTATATGTTGTTAATATATTAATTTTACAAATATATGGTATAAAATGACACTTATAGGGTCCAAAGTGACTCTAATATGGTGAAAAGTGACTTACATGGTTGATTAGAGCCAAAATATGGTCCAAAATTGACTCGTACGAAAGGGGTACCAAGAGGTGGTTAAAGGATGTCATTTTGCATGTTCATGATGTTAACTATTAATTGTATCAACATATGGTGGCAAGTGACTCTTATAGGGTACAAAGTGAATCTAATATGGTGAAAAGTGACTTACATGGTTGATTAGAGCCAAAATGTGGAACAAAATTGACTTGTATGAAAGTGGCACTAAGAGGTGGTAAAAGGATTTCAAATTGGATGTATATGATGTTAACATGTTAATTTTACAAATATATGGTGGAAAATGACTCTTATAGGGTGCAAAGTGACTCTAATATGGTGAAAAGTGACTTACATGGTTGATAAGAGCCAAAATGGGGAATAAAATTGACTTGTATGAAACTGTCACTAAGATGTGGTAAAAGAATGTCAAATTGGATGTATATGATGTTAACATGTTAATTGTACAAATATATGGTGGAAAGTGACTCTTATAGGGTGCAAAGTGACTCTAATATGGTGGGAAGTCACTTACATGATTGATTAGACCCGAAATGTGGCCAAAAATTGACTCATAGGAAAGGAGTACCAAGAGGTGGTTAAAGGATGTCAAATTGGATGTATATGATCTTAACATGTTAATTGTACAAATATATTGAGGAAAATGACTATTGTAGGAATAAAAGTGACTCTAATATGGTGAAAACTGACTTGCATGGTTGATTAGAGCCAAAATGAGCAACAATTTTTTGACTTGTATAAAGTGGCTCTAAGAGGTGGTAAAAGGATGTCAAATTGGAAGTATATGATGTTAACATGTTAATAGTACAAATATATGGTGGAAAATGACTCTTATAGGGTCCAAATGGACTCTAATACGGTGAAAAGTCACTTACATGGTTGATTAGAGCCAAAATGTGGAACAAAATTGACTTGTATGAAAGTGGCACTAAGAAGTGGTAAAAGGATGTCAAATTGGATGTATATGATGTTAACATATTAATTTTACAAATACATGATGGAAAATGACACTTATAGGGTCCAAAGTGACTCTAATATGGTGAAAAGTGACTTACATGGTTGATTAGAGCCAAAATATGGTCCAAAATTGATTCGTATGAATGGGGTACCAAGAGGTGGTTAAAGGATGTCATTTTCCATGTTCATGATGTTAACTATTAGTTTTATCAACATATATGGTGGCAAGTAACTCTTATAGGCCGCAAAGTGCCTCTAATATGGTGAAAAGTGACTTACATGGTTGATAGATCCAAAATGTGGAACAAAATTGACTTGTATGAAACTGTCACTAAAATATCCTAAAAGGATGTCAAATTGGATGTATATGATGTTAACATGTTAATTGTACAAATATATGGTGGAAAGTGACTCTTATAAGGTGCATAGTGACTCTAGTATGGTGCGAAGTCACTTACATGATTGATTAGAGCCAAAATGTGGCCCAAAATTGACTCATAGGAAAGGGGTACCAAGAGGTGGTTAAAGGATGTCAAATTGGATGTATATGATGTTAACATGTTAATTGTACAAATATATTGAGGAAAATGACTATTGTAGGAAGAAAAGTGACTCTAATATGGTGAAAAGTGACTTGCGTGGTTGATTAGAGCCAAAATGAGGAACAATTTTTTGACTTGTATAAAGTGGCTCTAAGAGGTGGTAAAAGGATATCAAATTGGATGTATATGATGTTAACATGTTAATAGTACAAATATATGGTGGAAAATGACTCTTATAGGGTGCAAAGGGACTCTAATATGGTGAAAAGTTACTTACACGGTTGATTAGAGCCAAAATGTGGAACAAAATTGACTTGTATGAAAGTGGCACTAAGATGTGGTAAAAAGATGTCAAATTGGATGTATATGATGTTAACATATTAATTTTACAAATTTATGGTGGAAAATGACATTTATAGGGTCCAAAGTGACTCTAATATGGTGAAAAGTGACTTACATGGTTGATTAGAGCTAAAATTTGGTCCAAAATTGACTCGTACGAAAGGGGTACCAAGAGGTGGTTAAAGGATGTCATTTTGCATGTTCATGATGTTAACTATTAATTGTATCAACATATGGTGGAAGGTGACTCTTATAGGGTACAAAGTGAATCTAATATGGTGAAAAGTGACTTACATGGTTGATTAGAGCAAAAATGTGGAACAAAATTGACTTGTATGAAAGTGGCACTAAGAGGTGGTAAAAGGATGTCAAATTGGATGTATATGATGTTAACATGTTAATTGTACAAATATATGGTGGAAAATGACTCTTATAGGGTGCAAAGTGACTCTAATATGGTGAAAAGTGACTTACATGGTTGATTAGAGCCAAAATGGAGAATAAAATTGACTTGTATGAAACTGTCACTAAGATGTGGTAAAAGAATGTCAAATTGGATGTATATGATGTTAACATGTTAATTGTACAAATATATGGTGGAAAGTGACTCTTATAGGGTGTAAAGTGACTCTAATTTCACAAATACATGATGGAAAATGACACTTATAGGGTCCAAAGTGACTCTAATATGGTGAAAAGTGACTTACATGGTTGATTAGAGCCAAAATATGGTCCAAAATTGATTTGTATGAATGGGGTACCAAGAGGTGGTTAAAGGATGTCATTTTCCATGTTCATGATGTTAACTATTAGTTTTATCAACATATATGGTGGCAAGTAACTCTTATAGGCCGCAAAGTGCCTCTAATATGGTGAAAAGTGACTTACATGGTTGATAGATCCAAAATGTGGAACAAAATTGACTTGTATGAAACTGTCACTAAAATATCCTAAAAGGATGTCAAATTGGATGTATATGATGTTAACATGTTAATTGTACAAATATATGGTGGAAAGTGACTCTTATAAGGTGCATAGTGACTCTAGTATGGTGCAAAGTCACTTACATGATTGATTAGAGCCAAAATGTGGCCCAAAATTGACTCATAGGAAAGGGGTACCAAGAGGTGGTTAAAGGATGTCAAATTGGATGTATATGATGTTAACATGTTAATTGTACAAATATATTGAGGAAAATGACTATTGTAGGAAGAAAAGTGACTCTAATATGGTGAAAAGTGACTTGCATGGTTGATTAGAGCCAAAATGAGGAACAATTTTTTGACTTGTATAAAGTGGCTCTAAGAGGTGGTAAAAGGATATCAAATTGGATGTATATGATGTTAACATGTTAATAGTACAAATATATGGTGGAAAATGACTCTTATAGGGTGCAAAGGGACTCTAATATGGTAAAAAGTTACTTACACGGTTGATTAGAGCCAAAATGTGGAACAAAATTGACTTGTATGAAAGTGGCACTAAGATGTGGTAAAAGGATGTCAAATTGGATGTATATGATGTTAAAATATTAATTTTACAAATTTATGGTGGAAAATGACATTTATAGGGTCCAAAGTGACTCTAATATGGTGAAAAGTGACTTACATGGTTGATTAGAGCTAAAATTTGGTCCAAAATTGACTCGTACGAAAGGGGTACCAAGAGGTGGTTAAAGGATGTCATTTTGCATGTTCATGATGTTAACTATTAATTGTATCAACATATGGTGGAAGGTGACTTTTATAGGGTACAAAGTGAATCTAATATGGTGAAAAGTGACTTACATGGTTGATTAGAGCAAAAATGTGGAACAAAATTGACTTGTATGAAAGTGGCACTAAGAGGTGGTAAAAGGATGTCAAATTGGATGTATATGATGTTAACATGTTAATTGTACAAATATATGGTGGAAAATGACTCTTATAGGGTGTAAAGTGACTCTAATATGGTGAAAAGTGACTTACATGGTTGATTATAGCCAAAATGGAGAATAAAATTGACTTGTATGAAACTGTCACTAAGATGTGGTAAAAGAATGTCAAATTGGATGTATATGATGTTAACATGTTAATTGTACAAATATATGGTGGAAAGTGACTCTTATAGGGTGTAAAGTGACTCTAATTTTACAAATAGATGATGGAAAATGACACTTATAGGGTCCAAAGTGACTCTAATATGGTGAAAAGTGACTTACATGGTTGATTAGAGCCAAAATGTGGTCCAAAATTGATTCGTATGAATGGGGTACCAAGAGGTGGTTAAAGGATGTCATTTTCCATGTTCATGATGTTAACTATTAGTTTTATCAACATATATGGTGGCAAGTAACTCTTATAGGCCGCAAAGTGCCTCTAATATGGTGAAAAGTGACTTACATGGTTGATAGATCCAAAATGTGGAACAAAATTGACTTGTATGAAACTGTCACTAAAATATCCTAAAAGGATGTCAAATTGGATGTATATGATGTTAACATGTTAATTGTACAAATATATGGTGGAAAGTGACTCTTATAGGGTGCATAGTGACTCTAGTATGGTGCGAAGTCACTTACATGATTGATTAGAGCCAAAATGTGGCCCAAAATTGACTCATAGGAAAGGGGTACCAAGAGGTGGTTAAAGGATGTCAAATTGGATGTATATGATGTTAACATGTTAATTGTACAAATATATTGAGGAAAATGACTATTGTAGGAAGAAAAGTGACTCTAATATGGTGAAAAGTGACTTGCATGGTTGATTAGAGCCAAAATGAGGAACAATTTTTTGACTTGTATAAAGTGGCTCTAAGAGGTGGTAAAAGGATATCAAATTGGATGTATATGATGTTAACATGCTAATAGTACAAATATATGGTGGAAAATGACTCTTATAGGGTGCAAAGGGACTCTAATATGGTGAAAAGTTACTTACACGGTTGATTAGAGCCAAAATGTGGAACAAAATTGACTTGTATGAAAGTGGCACTAAGATGTGGTAAAAGGATGTCAAATTGGATGTATATGATGTTAACATATTAATTTTACAAATTTATGGTGGAAAATGACATTTATAGGGTCCAAAGTGACTCTAATATGGTGAAAAGTGACTTACATGGTTGATTAGAGCTAAAATTTGGTCCAAAATTGACTCGTACGAAAGGGGTACCAAGAGGTGGTTAAAGGATGTCATTTTGCATGTTCATGATGTTAACTATTAATTGTATCAACATATGGTGGAAGGTGACTCTTATAGGGTACAAAGTGAATCTAATATGGTGAAAAGTGACTTACATGGTTGATTAGAGCAAAAATGTGGAACAAAATTGACTTGTATGAAAGTGGCACTAAGAGGTGGTAAAAGGATGTCAAATTGGATGTATATGATGTTAACATGTTAATTGTACAAATATATGGTGTAAAATGACACTTATAGGGTGCAAAGTGACTCTAATATGGTGAAAAGTGACTTACATGGTTGATTAGAGCCAAAATGGGGAATAAAATTGACTTGTATGAAACTGTCACTAAGATGTGGTAAAAGAATGTCAAATTGGATGTATATGATGTTAACATGTTAATTGTACAAATATATGGTGGAAAGTGACTCTTATAGGGTGTAAAGTGACTCTAATTTTACAAATACATGATGGAAAATGACACTTATAGGGTCCAAAGTGACTCTAATATGGTGAAAAGTGACTTACATGGTTGATTAGAGCCAAAATGTGGTCCATAATTGATTCGTATGAATGGGGTACCAAGAGGTGGTTAAAGGATGTCATTTTCCATGTTCATGATGTTAACTGTTAGTTGTATCAACATATATGGTGGCAAGTAACTCTTATAGGCTGCAAAGTGACTCTAATATGGTGAAAAGTCACTTACATGGTTGATTAGATCCAAAATGTGGAACAAAATTGACTTGTATGAAACTGTCACTAAGATATCCTAAAAGGATGTCAAATTGGATGTATATGATGTTAACATGTTAATTGTACAAATATATGGTGGAAAGTGACTCTTATAGGGTGCATAGTGACTCTAGTATAGTGCGAAGTCACTTACATGATTGATTAGAGCCAAAATGTGGCCCAAAATTGACTAATAGGAAAGGGGTACCAAGAGGTGGTTAAAGGATGTCAAATTGGATGTATATGATGTTAACATGTTAATTGTACAAATATATTGAGGAAAATGACTATTGTAGGAAGAAAAGTGACTCTAATATGGTGAAAAGTGACTTGCATGGTTGATTAGAGCCAAAATGAGGAACAATTTTTTGACTTGTATAAAGTGGCTCTAAGAGGTGGTAAAAGGATGTCAAATTGGATGTATATGATGTCAACATGTTAATAGTACAAATATATGGTGGAAAATAACTCTTATAGGTTGCAAAGGGACTCAAATATGGTGAAAAGTCACTTACACGGTTGATTAGAGCCAAAATATGGAACTAAATTGACTTGTATGAAAGTGGCACTAAGATGTGGTAAAAGGATGTCAAATTGGATGTATATGATGTTAACATTTTAATTTTACAAATATATGGTGGAAAATGACACTTATAGGGTCCAAAGTGACTCTAATATGGTGAAAAGTGACTTACATGGTTGATTAGAGCTAAAATATGGTCCAAAATGGACTCGTACGAAAGGGGTACCAAGAGGTGGTTAAAGGATGTCATTTTGCATGTTCATGATGTTAACTATTAATTGTATCAACATATGGTGGCAAGTGACTCTTATAGGGTACAAAGTGAATCTAATATGGTGAAAAGTGACTTACATGGTTGATTAGAGCAAAAATGTGGAACAAAATTGACTTGTATGAAAGTGGCCCTAAGAGGTGGTAAAAGGATGTCAAATTTGATGTATATGATGTTAACATGTTAATTGTACAAATAAATGGTGGAAAATGACTCTTATTGGGTACAAAGTGACTCTAATATGGTGAAAAGTGACTTACATGGTTGATTAGAGCCAAAATGGGGAATAAAATTGACTTGTATGAAACTGTCACTAAGATGTGGTAAAAGAATGTCAAATTGGATGTATATGATGTTAACATGTTAATTGTACAAATATATGGTGGAAAGTGTCTCTTATAGGGTGTAAAGTGACTCTAATTTTACAAATACATGATGGAAAATGACACTTATAGGGTCCAAAGTGACTCTAATATGGTGAAAAGTGACTTACATGGTTGATTAGAGCCAAAATGTGGTCCAAAATTGACTCGTATGAATGGGGTACCAAGAGGTGGTTAAAGGATGTCATTTTCCATGTTCATGATGTTAACTATTAATTGTATCAACATATATGGTGGAAAGTGACTCTTATAGGGTGCAAAGTGACTCTAATATGCTGAAAAGTCACTTACATGGTTGATTAGATCCAAAATGTGGAACAAAATTGACTTGTATGAAACTGTCACTAAGATATCCTAAAAGGATGTCAAATTGGATGTATATGATGTTAACATGTTAATTGTACAAATATATGGTTGAAAGTGACTCTTATAGGGTGCATAGTGACTCTAGTATGGTGCGAAGTCACTTACATGATTGATTAGAGCCAAAATGTGGCCCAAAATTGACTAATAGGAAAGGGGTACCAAGAGGTGGTTAAAGGATGTCAAATTGGATGTATATGATGTTAACATGTTAATTGTACAAATATATTGAGGAAAATGACTATTGTAGGAAGAAAAGTGACTCTATTATGGTGAAAATTGACTTTGCTTGGTTGATTAGAGCCAAAATGAGGAACAATTTTTTGACTTATATAAAGTGGCTCTAAGAGGTGGTAAAAGGATGTCAAATTGGATGTGTATGATGTTAACTTGTTAATAGTACAAATATATGGTGGAAAATGACTCTTATAGGGTGCAAAGGGACTCTAATATGGTGAAAAGTTACTTACACGGTTGATTAGAGCCAAAAATGTGGAACAAAATTGACTTGTATGAAAGTGGCACTAAGATGTGGTAAAAGGATGTCAAATTGGATGTATATGATGTTAACATATTAATTTTACAAATATATGGTGGAAAATGACACTTATAGGGTCCAAAGTGACTCTAATATGGTGAAAAGTGACTTACATGGTTGATTAGAGCTAAAAAAATGGTCCAAAATTGACTCGTACGAAAGGGGTACCAAGAGGTGGTTAAAGGATGTCATTTTGCATGTTCAAGATATTAACTATTAATTGTATCAACATATGGTGGCAAGTGACTCTTATAGGGTACAAAGTGAATCTAATATGGTGAAAAGTGACTTACATGGTTGATTAGAGCAAAAATGTGGAACAAAATTGACTTGTATGAAAGTGGCACTAAGAGGTGGTAAAAGGATGTCAAATTTGATGTATATGATGTTAACATGTTAATTGTACAAATATATGGTGGAAAATGACTCTTATAGGGTGCAAAGTGACTCTAATATGGTGAAAAGTGACTTACATGGTTGATTAGAGCCAAAATGGGGAATAAAATTGACTTGTATGAAACTGTCACTAAGATGTGGTAAAAGAATGTCAAATTGGATGTATATGATGTTAACATGTTACTTGTACAAATATATGGTGGAAAGTGACTCTTATAGGGTGTAAAGTGACTCTAATTTTACAAATACATGATGGAAAATGACACTTATAGGGTCCAAAGTGACTCTAATATGGTGAAAAGTGACTTACATGGTTGATTAGAGCCAAAATGTGGTCCAAAATTGACTCGTATGAATGGGGTACCAAGAGGTGGTTAAAGGATATCATTTTCCATGTTCATGATGTTAACTATTAATTGTATCAACATATATGGTGGCAAGTGACTCTTATAGGGTGCAAAGTGACTCTAATATGGTGAAAAGTCACTTACATCGTTGATTAGATCCAAAATATGGAACAAAATTGACTTGTATGAAACTATCACTAAGATATCCTAAAAGGATGTCAAATTGGATGTATATGATGTTAACATGTTAATTATACAAATATATGGTGGAAAGTGACTCTTATAGGGTGCATAGTGACTCTAGTATGGTGCGAAGTCACTTACATGATTGATTAGAGCCAAAATGTGGCCCAAAATTGACTCATAGGAAAGGGGTACCAAGAGATGGTTAATGGATGTCATTGGATGTATATGATGTTAACATGTTAATTGTACAAATATATTGAGGAAAATGACTATTGTAGGAAGAAAAGTGACTCTAATATGGTGAAAAGTGACTTGCATGGTGGATTAGAGCCAAAATGAGGAACAATTTTTTGACTTGTATAAAGTGGCTCTAAGAGGTGGTAAAAGGATGTCAAATTGGATGTATATGATGTTAAAATGTTAGTATTACAAATATATGGTGGAAAATGACTCTTATAGGGTGCAAAGGGACTCTAATATGGTGAAAAGTTACTTACACGGTTGATTAGAGCCAAAATGTGGAACAAAATTGACTTGTATGAAAGTGGCACTAAGATGTGGTAAAAGGATGTCAAATTGGATGTATATGATTGTTAACATATTAATTTTACAAATATATGGTGGAAAATGATACTTATAGGGTCTAGAGTGACTCTAATATGGTGAAAAGTGACTTACATGGTTGATTAGAGCCAAAATGTGGTCCAAAATTGACACGTACGAAAGGGGTACCAAGAGGTGGTTAAGGGATGTCATTTTCTATGTTCATGATGTTAACTATTAATTGAATCAATATATGGTGGCAAGTGACTCTTATAGGGTACTAAGTGTATCTAATATGGTGAAAAGTGACTTACATGGTTGATTAGAGCCAAAATGTGGAACAAAATTGACTTTTATGAAAGTGGCATTAAGAGGTGGTAAAAGGATGTCAAATTGGATGTATATGATGTTAACATGTTAATTGTACAAATATATGGTGGAAAATTACTCCTATAGGGTGCAAAGTGACTTTAATATGCTGAAAAGTGACATACATGGTTGATTAGAGCCAAGATGGGGAATAAAATTGACTTGTATGAAACTGTCACTAAGATTTGGTAAAAGAATGTCGAATTGGATTTATGTGATGTTAACATGTTAATTTTACAAATATATGGTGGAAAGTAACTCTTATAGGGTGCAAAGTGACTTTAATACGGTGGGAAGTCACTTACTTGATTGATTAGAGCCAAAATGTGGCCCAAAATTAACTCATAGGAAAGGGGTACCAAGAGGTGGTTAAAGGATGTCAAATTGGATGTATATTATGTTAACATGTTAATTGTACAAATATATGGAGGAAAATTACAATTGTAGGAAGCAAAGTTACTCTAATATGGTGAAAAGTGACTTGCATGGTTGATTAGAGCCAAAATGTGGAACAATTTTTTGACTTGTATGAAAGTGGCACTAAGAGGTGGTAAAAGGATGTCAAATTTGATGTATATGATGTTAACATGTTAATAGTACAAATATATGATGGAAAATGACTCTTATAGGGTGCAAAGGGACTCTATATGGTGAAAAGTGACTTACACGGTTGATTGGAGCCAAATGTGGAACAAAATTGACTTGTATTAAAGTGGCACTAAGAGGTGGTAAAAGGATGTCAAATTCGATGTATATGATGTTAACATATTAATTTTACAAATATATGGTGGGAAATGACACGTATAGGGTCTAAAGTGACTCTAATATGGTGAAAAGTGACTTACATGGTTGATTAGAGCCAAAATGTGGTCAAAAATTGACTCGTACGAAAGGGGTTTCAAGAGGTGGTTAAAGGATGTCATTTTGCATGTTCATGATGTTAACTATTAATTGTATCAACATATGGTGGCAAGTGACTCTTATAGGGTACAAAGTAACTCTAATATGGTGAAAAGTGACTTACATGGTTGATTAGAGCCAAAATGTGGAACAAAATTGACTTGTATGAAAGTGGCACTAAGAGGTGGTAAAAGGATGTAAAATTGGATGTATATGATGTTGACATATTAATTTTACAAATATATGGTGGAAAATGACACGTATAGGGTCGAAAGTGACTCTAATATGGTAAAAAGTGACTTACATGGTTGATTAGAGCCAAAATGTGGTCCAAAATTGACTCGTACTAAAGGAGTACCAAGAGGTTGTTAAAGGATGTCATTTTGCATGTTCGTGATGTTAACTATTAATTGTATCAACATATGGTGGCAAGTGACTCTTATAAGGTACAAAGTGACTCTACTATGGTGAAAAGTGACTTACATGGTTGATTAGAGCTAAAATGTGGAACAAAATTGACTTTTATGAAGTTGGCACTAAGATGTGGTAAAAGGATGTCAAATTGGATGTATATGATGTTAACATGTTAATTGTACAAATATATGGTGGAAAGTGACTCTTATAGGGTGTAAAGTGACTCTAATTTTACAAATACATGATGGAAAATGACACTTATAGGGTCCAAAGTGACTCTAATATGGTGAAAAGTGACTTACATGGTTGATTAGAGCCAAAATGTGGTCCAAAATTGACTCGTATGAATGGGGTACCAAGAGGTGGTTAAAGGATGTCATTTCCCATGTTCATGATGTTAACTATTAATTGTATCAACATATATGGTGGCAAGTGACTCTTATAGGGTGCAAAGTGACTCTAATATGGTGAAAAGTCACTTACATGGTTGATTAGATCCAAAATGTGGAACAAAATTGACTTGTATGAAACTGTCACTAAGATATCCTAAAAGGATGTCAAAATGGATATATGATGTTAACATGTTAATTGTACAAATATATGGTGGAAAGTGACTTTTATAGGGTGCATAGTGACTCTAGTATGGTGCGAAGTCACTTACATGATTGATTAGAGCCAAAATGTGGCCCGAAATTGACTCATAGGAAAGGGGTACCAAGAGGTGGTTAATGGATGTCAAATTGGATGTATATGATGTTAACATGCTAATTGTACAAATATATTGAGGAAAATGACTATTGTAGGAAGAAAAGTGACTCTAATATGGTGAAAAGTGACTTGCATGGTTGAGTAGAGCCAAAATGAGGAATAATTTTTTGACTTGTATAAAGTGGCTCTAAGAGGTGGTAAAAGGATGTCAAATTGGATGTATATGATGTTAACATATTAATAGTACAAATATATGGTGGAAAATGACTCTTATAGGGTGCAAAGGGACTCTAATATGGTGAAAAGTTAGTTACACTGTTGATTAGAGCCAAAATGTGGAACAAAATTGACTTGTATGAAAGTGGCACTAAGATGTGGTAAAAGGATGTCAAATTGGATGTATATGATGTTAACATATTAATTTTACAAAGATATGGTGGAAAATGACACTTATAGGGTCCAGAGTGACTCTAATATGGTGAAAAGTGACTTACATGGTTGATTAGAGCCAAAATGTGGTCCAAAATTGACTCGTACGAAAGGGGTACCAAGAGGTGGTTAAGGGATGTCATTTTATATGTTCATGATGTTAACTATTAATTGAATCAATATATGATGGCAAGTGACTCTTATAGGGTACAAAGTGTATCTAATATGGTGAAAAGTGACTTACATGGTTGATTAGAGCCAAAATGTGGAACAAAATTGACTTTTATGAAAGTGGCATTAAGAGGTGGTAAAAGGATGTCAAATTGGATGTATATGATGTTAATATGTTAATTGTACAAATATATGATGGAAAATGACTCCTATAGGGTGCAAAGTGACTTTAATATGCTGAAAAGTGACTTACATGGTTGATTACAGCCAAAATGGGGAATAAAATTGACTTGTATGAAACTGTCACTAAGACGTGGTAAAAGAATGTCGAATTGGATTTATATGATGTTAACATGTTAATTTTACAAATATATGGTGGAAAGTAACTCTTATAGGGTGCAAAGTGACTCTAATATGGTGGGAAGTCACTTACTTGATTGATTAGAGCCAAAATGTGGCCCAAAATTGACTCATAGGAAAGGGGTACCAAGAGGTGGTTAAAGGATGTCAAATTGGATTTATATTATGTTAACATGTTAATTGTACAAATATATGGTAAAATGACTATTGTAGGAAGCAAAGTGACTCTAATATGGTGAAAAGTGACTTGCATGGTTGATTAGAGCCAAAATGTGGAACAATTTTTTGACTTGTATGAAAGTGGCACTAAGAGGTGGTAAAAGGATATCAAATTTGATGTATATGATGTTAACATTTTAATAGTACAAATATATGGTGGAAAATGACTCTTATAGGGTGCAAAGGGACTCTATATGGTGAAAAGTGACTTACACGGTTGATTGGAGCCAAATGTGGAACAAAATTGACTTGTATGAAAGTGGCACTAAGAGGTGGTAAAAGGATGTCAAATTGGATGTATATGATGTTAACATATTAATTTTACAAGTATATGGTGGGAAATGACACGTATAGGGTCTAAAGTTACTCTAATATGGTAAAAAGTGACTTACATGGTTGATTAGAGCCAAAATGTGGTCCAAAATTGACTCGTACGAAAGGGGTTCCAAGAGGTGGTTAAAGGATGTCATTTTGCATGTTCATGATGTTAACTATTAATTGTATCAACATATGGTGGCAAGTGACTCTTATAGGGTACAAAGTAACTCTAATATAGTGAAAAGTGACTTACATGGTTGATTAGAGCCAAAATGTGGAACAAAATTGACTTGTATGAAAGTGGCACTAAGAGGTGGTAAAAGGATGTAAAATTGGATGTATATGATATTAACATATTAATTTTACAAATATATGGTGGAAAATGATACGTATAGGGTCGAAAGTGACTCTAATATGGTGAAAAGTGACTTACCTGGTTGATTAGAGCCAAAATGTGGTCCAAAATTGACTCGTACTAAAGGAGTACCAAAAGTGGTTAAAGGATATCATATTTAATGTTCGTGATGTTAACTATTAATTGTATCAACATATGGTGGCAAGTGACTCTTATAGGGTACAAAGTGACTCTACTATGGTGAAAAGTGACTTACATGGTTGATTAGAGCTAAAATGTGGAACAAAATTGACTTGTATGAAGGTGGCACTAAGATATGGTAAAAGGATGTCAAATTGGATATATATGATGTTAACATGTTAATTGTACAAATATATGGTGGAAAATGACTCTTATAGGATGCAAAGTGACTCTAATATGGTGAAAAGTGACATATATGGTTGATTAGAGCCAAAATGGGGAATAAAATTGACTTGTATGAAACTGTCACTAAGATGTGGTAAAAGAATGTCGAATTGGATGTATATGATGTTAACATGTTAATTGTACAAATATATGGGGGAAAGTGACTCTTATAGGGTGCAAAGTGACTCTAATATGGTGGGAAGTTACTTACATGATTGATTAGAGCCAAAATGTGGCCCAAAATTGACTCATAGGAAAGGGGTACCATGAGGTGGTTAAAGGATGTCAAATTGGATGTATATGATGTTAACATGTTAATTGTACAAATATATGGAGGAAAATGACTATTGTAGGAAGCAAAGTGAGTCTAATATGGTGAAAAGTGACTTACACGGTTGATTACAGCCAAAATGTGGAACAAAATTGACTTGTATGAAAATGGCACTAAAAGGTGGTAAAAGGATGTCAATTTGGATTTATATGATGTTAACATATTAATTTTACAAATATATGGTGGTAAATGACACTTATAGGGTCAAAAAGACTCTAATATGGTGAAAAGTGACTTACATGGTTGATTAGAGCCAAAATGTGGTCCAAAATTGACTCGTACAAAAGGGGTACCAAGAGGTGGTTAAAGGATGTCATTTTGCATGTTCATGATGTTAACTATTAATTGTATCAACATATGGTGCCAAGTGACTCTTATAGGGTATAAAGTGAGTCTAATATGGTGAAAAGTGACTTACATGGTTGATTAGAGCCAAAATGTGGAACAAAATTGACTTGTATGAAAGTGGCACTAAGAGGTGGTAAAAGGATGTCAAATTGGATGTATATGATGTTAACATGTTAATTGTACAAATATATGGTGGAAAATTACTCTTATAGGGTGCAAAGTGACTATAATATGGTGAAAAGTGACTTACATGGTTGATTATAGCCAAAATGAAGAATAAAATTGACTTGTATGAAACTGTCACTAAGATGTGGTAAAAGAATGTCAAATTGGATGTATATGATGTTAACATGTTAATTGTACAAATATGAAAGGATATCTTCGATATATTATTTATTTTGGTGTTGTACGATTAAACATAAAATTAAGAACACGTAGATCCTCTCCATTAGGACATGAATTTAATTAATCCAAATCAAAGTCAAAAAGTCAAACTAGCAAAATCATGTCTTTTAAACAGATAAAAGAGATATTCCATTCTTGCAAATTATCAAAACTATATCTTTATGAAATATATCTCTAAGGCAATATGATCAAAGAAGAAACATCAAGATATGATATTTCTTAGATCCGTGTTGCAACAGGAATATGGGCAACAAGCTCGAATAAAGAATATATCAGAAATATTCTTTAGAAGTCTCGTGCTATATCAAAAATATTTAAACTCTTCGCTCCAAAATATATCTCTACATATAATAAAAAGAGTTTTTATTCAAAGATTATTAATATTCATGATTGGAATATTAATATCCAGTTCTGCAACTCAATTATGTATACTTACAGTATTTTTCTCCCGTTTCGTAAAATCAACATTTCTCAGAGAAAATTATTCAAAAAATACTCAAACACATTTCCTATCACCCAAATATACCACATATATTAGGAAATATATTTTAAGTCTTTATACAAGTCAAAACTTTGGTCAAAAGATCCATCTCCTTTAATTCAAGATCAATGGTATTTTTACTCGGAAGAAAGGCTGACAGAACAGTTCCAATTTTAGAAAAAATACTTCCACATGCTAGAATGACTTGAAACTTGGTATGGATCATTTAAATGGTATTTTATAAGTATGGTAAAAATTTCGTAGCTATCAGAGATTTTTTGTCTGAGCACAAAAATCGAGGCAGTTGGTCCCACAGTTGACCAAGTTTGACCTAGCTACCATTGACTAAAGTTGACCAAAACTTGCAGGACATTATTTTATATTATTTAAGTAATTATCATATTTTTTATGGTATTTATTTAAGAGTTTTTGGGGTGGTCATAATTAATGGTGCTTAATCCTTAATTAAAGTAATTAAGGAATGATTAAAAGAAAAGGAAAATATATATTTAATATATATATATCAGCTGATATTTGAATGAGTACTATCTTGTACTTCCTTCCCACTTGCAAAGAAACACAACCTACTTGCCATGTCATCAATCCATGTGATATACTCCATCCACCATCCATTCCTTCTCAAATCTTCACCATTCATTCCACCCAACTTCTCGTATAAATAAACCCCCACCCCAACCCTTTTTCTTCAAGCTAAAGAGCCAAATACTTTCTGGGATTTTTTTTAAGAAGTGCCTCTCTTCATCTCTTTCAAATTCTATACACACACTTCTTCTCAAAAACCTTCTCTCTCTTCTATATACTTACATATATACAAGGTTTTTGAAACCCAAGCTTAGCTTCACCCAACCAAGCTTTATCCTACCAAGTGAGCTCATCCACTACCACTTCCCGGCCACTTGAAGGGCTGCCCAAGTTCGGCCAATAGCCAAAATTCGGCCGAACCTCCGACGAATTTTTCCGGCGAACTTTTCCGACCGTTTGTCAAAAGTGGTTAGTTTTAGCTTCTTATTTGAGTTCTTTGTATTTAAGCTTTGTACTTAACTTCTCTACCTCATCTTAAGCTCTAATACAAGCTCTCTTATAAAGGAAGTTCTCAGGGAGAACTTAGATTCGAACTCGGAATTCAAATAAGTATTTGATCTTCGTAAAAAATCATTCCAACGAGAAGATCTAAAAAGAAAAGTACTTTATCTCCAAGGGGAGATTATATTTGACACAAGTACGAGTTAGCCAATTATTTCTTGCACTTTAATTGGATCTTCTCTAACATTCATTCGTGCTCATAAAATAATTACGAAGTAAAAGTGTAATCCCTTCTATCATCTCTAGTGTTCCGGGGGATTATTACTTGTCTCATATAAACACTTCGTAATTTGTCAAATCTTAAAACGGATCATACGAGTTAGACAATTACTTAACGCTCTTTAACTGGATCTTGTCTAACTAATAACGTACATATAAGATATTACGAAGTAAAAGTGTAATCCCTTCTATCACCTTTAGTGTACCGGGGGATTATAGCTTGTTCCATATAAACTACTTCGTAATCATCCGTTAAAATTAAGGACGAATCAAATCCATGAGTTAGCCAATTAATTTATGCTATTCAGTTGGATCTTGGCTAACAGATATCATGTATATAAACAATTACGAGTCAGATTGTATAAGCCCCTTTGAACATCTTTAGTGTTCCGTGGGGTTATACTACGATATCTATAAAATACTCGTAATTACTCGTCCAAACTTCGAAAGCACAATCTTAAACCAATTAGTTATGCTTATTTAATTAGATCTTGGCTAAGACTCATAAATCTTATAAACGTGCTTCAAGTTAAAAGAGTATACTTTGATTGTATAATCGTCAATATACAAGTATACCTTAAAACCTTAAGTTAATATACTTAAAGGTAAAATTACAACTCCGAGGTTGTAATTAAAGTATTCTTCGATCCATAAATACTTAATCGAAAGAAGAAGAATACTAAAGAAGTCATAAGCCATAAGTGCTTAATATAAAAAGGGACTTCTCATATTACTCCACAAATTTATTAAATCTATAAAGGAGTAATTATAAATATACTTGACCATCTTGTTGTATTTTAAGTCAAGTATAACTAATTAGTTTTAATATTCTTATTTCGATATTATACTAATTATGGACTAGTACAGTAACATACTAGTTCAAAACAAATCTTTTCCTACTTGTTTTGTTTCGTGGATTGTCTTGTTAGTTTTGTAGTGAGGTGAAGTGACGTGAGGTGATTCTCGTTCTAAGACCCAAGTCCTAGACGTACTAACGGGGAGTTAGTAGTCTTCGCACCATGAAGAAGAGGAAAGACCCAAGACCGGATCACTAAGATCCAAGACCGGCAAAAGCTAAGGAAGCCAAGTCCACACAAAGGCTCTACAAGAACTTTGAAGAAATAGCGGGGAGTTATTGTCTATGATAAGTTGTGTAGGTAATACATTTGTTTTGAGGTTGTGACCCTTATGGTACGCGCCAAGATAAATACTTGTAAAGGGTGTAAAGGCTTCTCCGCCTATTAAAGGAGCGAGTTTATTATAAGGGAAAATCCCGAGTCTGGGAGAGGAGCTCGGGGACTGGAGTAGGGGTGAGCGAATCTATCAGAGGTTGCGCCATCGCGAACCAGGATAAAATCACCGTGTGGTATTTTCTTTCCTTGCACTTTATCTTCCACACATATAAACTGCATGTAACACCCCCAGATCCGGGGTCGGGGATCCGGGTCGTCACGGTCTTTCTTTCCACAATATCACTTCACTTAATTAATAATAAATAACCTTATGCTGTGACCCCACACTAACACACACCACAACCCGTTATAGTCTCAGAGATGAAATTTAAATAAGTACAAGTCTTTGAATCCACAATTTAAAAGTTATTACAACCCAAAATGATTACTTGATAAATTTACAGTTAATTGCCATTATCTGCCACAAGTTATAATTATACATAATTGATTCTCAAAAGTAGATGGTCTGATCTACAATAGATCTACCTCTGCAGCTATAGTAGCTACAACATCAACGGGAAGACGCGGGACGCTTCCCACGCGCTTGCGCTGGGTCTGCTGGAGTCTGGCCATCTTTCCTAACTGTTGTTGTGTGATGAAGAAATAAAGCAAGGGTGAGCAGCAAGCCCACCAAAATAATATATATAATGATTTACAATATATGAGCCTACTCATAATACTCATGAAAGTCTTGGTCAAAAGAAATGAACCAAGTTTGATATCTTAATACGATGAAGTCGCAAAATATTCAGTATATATACATATATACTTTTCAAAATATTAGAAGTCCTCTTCCATGCATAATATACACAAAGTTCCAGTGTATAACTGTATAAAAATATCGTTGCAAGGTGATCTCATATATCTAACCTTGTCTCAACGTTTTTCTGAAAATCTTTGTCATGCATAAGATAATCATTTACTAGATATAAGTTTAAAAGATGAAGTTACAAGATACTCCAATATACTTATATCTTTTCCAAATACTACTTGAACTACCACCATTCAAGTTATAATTAGTTTCAAAAGTTCATCACATAGATGAGACTACAAGACAAGATTTGAATAGATTCAATCTTTGAAATATTATTGAATGAAATAAAGTTACGAGATACTTTATTTAGTCCCGATATATATATATCCACATATATATATCTCTTAAACATTTCCTGGAACCTCTGTTATGTAAAGTATGAACAGAGTTTGAAACATCCAATGAATTTTGGAAAGGAAAAGAATTTTGGCATAAACCAGATATCTTGCTGATCAGGCAAAGATACCAATAAGTAACCTTTTCTACTAGTAGATGGATGAATCCCCCACCGGTCATCACCCTGGCCACATAAGGACCTTGTGCTGGACCGCCACCCGGCCTCTTACGCGTTGATGGACTGCCACCCAGCCACTTACACTTTGATAGACCGTACCCTGGCCTGTCGCTTATGCCGACTCAATTAGATGGGCTTACTTCCCGAACATTGGGCAAGTAATCAATTCATTTATCAAAACAGCAACCTTGTTGCGAATATAAAATACCCCATAGAGCCGGATCCCTCAGGTTTTGAGCGAGTATTTAAATCCCCTTAAAAGGAAGATCTTAAATATAAAAATGAGTTTTGGGATCCGCTCTAACTTTTAAAAATCATTTTAAAGACTCGAAAACACTTTAAAGAGTGTTTGGAGTAAAGCTGATTTAATGAAGTAAATCAGTCCCCATATATTAGAAAATATCTGAATATTATTATTTAAATAATATTCCCATAAAGAATAATCTTTATAAAAATAATTGAAGTAGAAGTATTAAAACTTATACTTGAAATAAACATTAAATAACCAAAGATATACTTATATGAAAGTATTATCTTTATTTGAATAATCGAAAATAAGTTTGATTATTAAGACTTTATTCTCTAATGAAATAAAGAATATATTTCAGTAATAAGCGGAGTCATAATACCTCGAATGAATATTATAAATAATATTCATTAAATAATATGAAAGAGTCATAAGCCCTCGAATGAATATTTAAATAATATTCAGATAATAAAATAAAAGGAGTCATAAGTCCTCGAATGAATATTCAAAATAATATTCAATAATAAAATAAAGGAGTCATAAGTCCTCGGATGAATATTCGAAATAATATTCAAATAATAAAATAAAGTTATCGAATAAACCTTATTCGATTAATAGTTTTGAAAACTATAACCATATATATATAAATATATATATATATATATATATATAAAATCTACTCGGGATCCTCGACTCCCGGTTTTAGAAAATGTTTTCACCTTTGGGTCCCTATACTAAGGGTATATGTAAATTACTGCTATTCTCTAGCATAGGTATTATCAATTGAACCAACAGATATATATGGCAAGAATACGAAACAAGCATGCATATATATACCATATCAGCATGCTTCAATATATCGCAACATTTGCTAATTAACGGGTAGAAAACTTGCCTGAGCGACTTGGGGTGATAAAAGGCTCGGGACGAGTCTGGTAACCTATAAACAACAAGTAAGTTGGAATTAAACCAAAATCACTTGTAAATCTATACTTTAACTAACTTAGACTCTAACGCTTGTTTTGCGCTCACTGATTCGCTTAAGTCACTCGGGTACCCTCGGCTCCACCATTTTTAATAATTTAACCTTTACGAGTTTTAAAGCGATTCCTTCGCGAGTGTCTTACCAACTGCCTAACACACTTACCATAAATGTTTCATACATTAATTAACCCTTATTGGTCTTTAACCTATGTTTCAAAGTAAGGCGAGGGGAAAAGTTTTGTTCGCGAAACGCCGTTACTTGAAACGGTCGTTTCTCCTAAACCGTGCATCGGAATCGAACGAACTACATATCAAAACGAAGCTCGTAACATGAGCTATCTAAACATGGCAGTGGTCATAATCTAGCAGGGGGTTCTCGGGTCCTAATGCTATGCACAAAAACAGTCCAAAGAAAATCGGACGTTACGACGGCTATGTTTACGCGATTTCCAATATTTTAAACCATTCAAAACCATTCCAAATCAACCTCAAATCCAACATACAACCAACATCCATCCTTATCACATCATAACAACCCCAACCAATTCAATTTAATCATTCATACTTATGCCTAAGCTTAACTTTAATCATACTTAAGTTCTTTTAATCAAAACCACAACATTTACCATTCCATTTCACTACCATTTCAAATCCCAAACTCTAATCACAACAACAAGCTACAATATCATCCTACTAATCAAAATCATCTTATAATATATAGGAATCTAGGGTTTGGAGATGGTATACCTTCCTTGAAGTGGTGGGAGGAGCTAGGAAGCCTTAAGAAGCTTTGAGAAGTCTTAAGAATGTTTGGATCTTCAAGAAAACAAGAAAAACTTCAAGTTAAAAACTTGAAAACACTATTCATAGTCTTCTTCTTTGATTAAATGAAGAAGATTGAGAAGGAATTAATGGCTTAAACTCATGATATAGCCCTAACTAAGCATGAAGATGATTAGGGAATTAACTCACCAATTTAGGAGGCTTGGATCTTGAATTTTTGAATTCTTGCCCATTTGCAATAGTAAAAAGCCGAGAGCATGATGAACCATGCCTTGGTTTCTTTTTGATTTTGATGAAAATGATTTTGCTTGGCTTGGTTGGCTTGTTTTTGTGTTTGATTTAGTTAATTACCTTGTTGCCCTTGAATTTGTGTGGTTAAAAAGCCACCACACCTCCTTCCTTCCCATGTCATGCTTGTGTCACCTTGCACATGTCATAATGCTCCCACTTGTCCACACCTTGTGGTTTGATGATGTCACAATCCCTGGCTTCTTGTACAAGCTTGTCTCTTGGTCACTTATTTGTTTTACGGTTCGCTTATCTTTCGTTCTCGTTTATCGTTTGAGGGATCATACCCGGGATCTTATTACTTAGGGTCCCTTAACCTTTCTCAATATATTGTATTCCTTCTATGATCCACTCTTATGATCCTTTAATTTAAATCCTTTTTATCCTGTTACCTTATACTTAATTCTCTCCGTATCTTGTGGATTTCCGGGAAAAATCAAAGTGTTCGGAATTGGATTCTGACGATCTTTACATACACTTATATACCACATAGAGTACTAATAATATCCCATAAGATCAACAACAGAACCCCTACATAGCGTGGCATGAAAAGTTTTCTCGTTCAGCAAAAACACTATTCATAAGGGTTTCAAAATTTCTCAAAAATTGGGGTTATTACACTGCATAACCACTCGGTAAAGTTTTAAAAAGGGATAAAATATTTTTAAAAAGCCACAACAATTTTTAAATTGGTAATTAAGCTATTCAACCCCCCTTCTAGCTTAAAATAGCCCTCAGACGGGACCTTACAATTGGTATCAGAGCAGTGCTTTTTAACGTGTTTGTTAAGTTATTTGCAGATTTACAGGCACAACAAAAAGTGATCCGGAATGGCATATATTAATCCCATTGGATGTGGTGAAGGTCTATCTAGCTCATGACCTCCTTTATTTGACGGCACCAACTTTGCAACATGGAAAACAAGGTTTCGCATTTATGCTAGATCTCAAGGCGTCAAAGTTTGGATGGCTATCGAAGACGGTGTTCGCATTCCTACCAAAACTATCGATGACACCATCGTCGAAAAGAAGGTTAGTGACTATAACTTAGAGGAAGAAGCCACAATTAATATAGCCGCAAAGGCGGAAATGGTTCTCACAAGTGCACTTGCAGAAAAAGAATATAAAAGAGTAAATAATTGCAAGTCGGCATAAAAAATGTGGAACAAAGAAGTGGTAACCTATGAAGGAACCACTGATATAAAATATTCTTGGATGGATACATTGATCCAAGAATATGAGAACTTTAAACTCCAAGAAGGAGAAAATATCATCGATATGGAAACAAGATTTACTCGTATAATCGATGAGTTATCTCAACTTGGAAAGAATTATACTCAAAATGAAAAGAATAGAAGAGTGCTCAAATCTCTACCTCCTAGTTGGAAGGTTAAAGTCACTACTATAAAAGAGATGCACAACTTAAATGAGTATAAGATTGATAACCTATTCGGAAATCTTCATGCTTACGAAGAAGATAATGTTCCAGAAAAGGTTGCTCCAAAGATGGAGGATAAAAAGAAAAATATGGCTCTAAAGGCCATATTAATTGATGAAGATGAAAACGACGAAGAGTTAAACGAGGAACTCCAAAATCTCGATGAGAGTGAAATTGCTCTACTCACGAGACAACTTCGTCGTGTGCTTCAAAGCAAAGCTCAAAGATACGGAAAGAGCTTCCTAAAATCAAATAATCAACAAAGAGTTTTTAACTCAAATGGAAGGCCAAGTTACTTTCAAAATTATTCTTCCAATTATAAGAGTAATTATCCATCAACGAGCTACAATAAAGGCAAAGGCAATCAAAATATAAATACCTATAGCAATGCCAATGCCTCTACAAACCATCCGATTTACACTCCTCCAAAACCCAAAGAATCATCTCCGGAGGAAACACAAGATGTGTGTTTCGAGTGTAAACAACCCGGTCATTATAAAAGAGAATGTCCTAAACTTACAGAGGGACGAAGTCTCGTGGCCAAAAATGGTTGGGATCTAAGTGAAGATTAAGAAGCTCCGGAAGCTAGTGAAGAAGTGGTCTATCTATGCTTGATGGCTCTCGGAGATGAAACTGTTGGGAACCACGGACTTGGGGTGTTACTACATTTTACGATAAAGATTACGAAAAGAAAATCACCTTGTTAATGGTTGATTCCACGCTCTTCTATTGTATTCCCAAATTCCCTTGAGTGAAGTGTGGCCTCCGTCTTCTCAAGTTATCCTCTCTTCTTGCTCCTTGGTGGCTACAATATGTTTTCACCCCCTACCAAGCAAGAAGAGAATAAGAATATATATAGGCTACAATAGAGACCATGGATAATTAGGTTGGGCCTTCTAATTACATCTTGAGCCTAGCCCAATGTAATTAAATATTAATTCAATCCACTAAAGAATTAATATTTGCACTACCTTTCCTAATACCGCAATTTAATTAATTCGGTTCAAATATTATTTGCTTATTAAATTCCCCATGTTTAAAATATCACATGTCCATTAATTAAATAAATTACTGATAATTTATTTAATTAATATCTTTTATCCTTGATTATCCACTCAACCTTTATTTAATTATGCCAGAATAAATTCCACCTGCAGGGTTTCACATAATTAAATTTTTTGAGCTATCAAGGGGACATCATTAACCCGAATATTATCAGGACATGGATTCCTTCAATAAATAATATCCACCATGTATATAATTCCATCACCCAAAATATAATGATATAATTCAAAAGAATTACTTCATTTATAAATCAAAGCATGTAAATAATATACACGTGTCAATTATTATTTCCGGATTAAGAACCTAAGCATTAATAATAACATAAAATCATAGTTCTCCTTCTTAATCAGTATTAAGGGAACAATTCTAAATTTGATCCTGTTCAATATACACAAAGTATACTAGTATTATTTATTAGTCAATATAAACTAATCTAAATAATACTACAGCCATATCAATGGATTGTCCAACAACGCCTGTGCTGTGAACCTTATTATATTATATAACCGTATTTAAAAATCTAATATTCTGTATCCCATTTGATACTAGATTGTTCATAATATATAATATTAGACAACATGTAAATATTCAAATGATTCTCAATTAAACTGGCCAGAAATAAATGTATATACTTCAAATAAATATTTTCAGTATACACTAACAATCTCCCACTTATACTTAAAATATTATATGTGTAAATCAGTGTTTATTTAATCCACTATTACATAAAAAACTATGTGTCCATCCATCTGACTCCTATCGCTTCCACATGCTTGTCAAAAATCTTGGCTGGCAAGCTCTTTGTGAAAGGATCTGCCCGGTTGTCTTCTGATGATATGTGAGCCACAACTATATCCCCTCGCTTTACGATACCTCTATGAGATGATACTTACGTTCACTATATTTAGCTGCTTTGTGGTCTCGCGATTCCTTTGAATTAGCCACAGCACCAGTGTTATCACAATACACTGTCAAGCTCCTAGGCAAATTAGGTACCACATCTAAGTCCAAAAGGAAGTTCCTGAACCATACAGCCTCCTTGGCAGCCTCAGAGGCCGCCACATACTCGGCCTCCATGGTGGAGTCTGCAATGCATTTCTGCTTTACACTCCTCCATATAACGGCTCCGCCTCCCAAAGTAAAAATATATCCCGAGGTTGATTTCCTCTTATCCCTATCTGATTGGAAATCTGAATCAGTATTTCCCAAAGGAAATAGATCTGAGGCCTTGTAAATTAACATATACTCCTTAGTCCTTCTCAGGTACTTGAGTATAGTTTTTACTGCACTCCAATGTTCCTGACCTGGGTTTGACTGATATCTACTAACCATGCCTACAGCAAAGCAGATGTCAGGCCTCGTACATAATATAGCATACATTAAGCTTCCACATGCTGAAGCATAAGGAACTGCTTAAATGCTCTCTATATCCTTAGGTGTCGAAGGACACTGCTTCTTAGATAGAGTAACTCCATGCTTAAAAGGTAGAAAACCTTTCTTGGAGTTCTGCATGTTAAAATGAGCTAATACTTCATCAATGTAGGGCTCTTGAGATAAAGCCAACATCCTTTTCTTGCGATCCCTTATAACTTTGATCCCAAGGATGTATGCCGCTTCACCTAAGTCCTTCATGTCAAATTGTTTGAACAACCATGCCTTTACTGATGACAACATCTCAACATTGTTTCCAATGAGTAAAATGTCATCTACATATAGTACTAGAAAAACCACTGCATTACCTTCACTTCTCTTATGTACGCACGATTCGCTTGGACTTTGATCAAATCCATATGACTGGACTGCCTGATCAAACTGAATATTCCAGTCTCTAGAAGCTTGTTTAAGTCCATAAATAGACCTCTTAAGCTTACATACCAGATGCTCTTGGCCTTCCTTAATGAATTCTTTTGGTTGCTGCATATAGATGGGTTCTTCAAGACTTCCATTAAGAAAAGCTGTCTTGACATCCATTTGCCAAATCTCATAATCGAGATGAGCTGCTATAGATAAAAGAATACGGATTGACTTAAGCATGACTACCGGTGAAAAGGTTTCCTCATAATCGATACCTTCTTTCTGAGTATCCCTTTCGCAACAAGTCTTGCTTTCCAGGCTTTCACCTTTTTATCTAATCCCCTCTTTTTCTTGTAGATCCACTTACATCCAATAGGTTTTATACCTTTGGGTGGTTCCACGAGCTCCCAGACCTGATTAGAATACATTGATTCTATCTCAGATTCCATCGCCTTTTGCCAAAGATCTGCATCTTTTTCTTGTACTGCCTCTTCGTATGTACGGGGATCATCATCATGTTCAACAGAGACCAAGTCTGAAGACTCTCCCAAATACATGAATCTATCAGGCTGTTGAACAACCCTCCCACTACGACGAGGCACTGATGCGGTATTAGTGATAGGTTGTACATTTTATTGTGGTTGTTCTACTTGTACTACAGCTTCATGGGTATTACCTGTCCCTCCCACTAGTTCCTCTAAAACGACACTACTCATGGGTTTGTGATTCATTATATATTCCTCCTCTAAGAATCTTGCATTGGTGCTAACAATGACATCACAATTCTTCGGACTATAAAATAAATATCCTTTCGTTCCCATGGGGTAGCCTATAAACAACTTTACTTCTGTACGAGATTCTAACTTAGTCGCGTTCTTGTTCAGCACATGTGCTGGACAACCCCATATTCGAATATGTCTTAGACTCGGTTTATCCCCGGTCCACAATTCTAAGGGGTTTTAGGAACCGACTTAGAAGGTACTAAGTTCAGAAGATAAGCTGCTGTCTCTAAGGCATGTCCCCAAAACGACTTGGGTAAATCTGAATAACTCATCATCGATCTAACACTCTCTAAAAGAGTCCGGTTCCTTCTCTCTGCTACACCGTTCTGTTGGGGTATGCCTGGTGCAGTTAACTGGGATTCTATCCCATTTTCTGATAAATATTCCCTAAATCCTCCAAGCAAGTATTCGCCACCACGATCTGATCGTAGTTACTTGATACTTTTATTAAGTCGCTTCTCCGTTTTAGCTTTGTACTCTTTGAACTTGTCATAGCACTCAGACTTACGGCGCAACAAATAAACGTACCCATATCTAGAATAATCATCAATGAAAGTGACGAAATATTCATAACCACCTCTTGCTTGGATATTCATGGGTCCACATAAATCAGAGTGAACCAATTCTAACAGTTGTTTGGCTGTATTCCCCTTTGCCTTGAAAGGCCTATTAGTCATTTTACCTTCTAAGCAGGATTCACAAACTGGAAATGGCTCCACTGCCAATGAGCTTAAAGGCCCGTCTACTACCAGTCTTTGAATCCTCCTCAAGTTAATATGACCTAATCTCAAGTGCCAAAGATATGTTTGGTTCATACTAGAAGGTTCCTTTCTTTTATTAGAGTTACTAGATGTGTTGTTCAATTCCCTAAATTGCAGTTGCAGTGCAGGTTGACTAGGATTAATTATATACAAATTGTCTTGCAATGTACCAGAACATATAATTCATTTATTCATCATAATAGAAACATTACAATCCAAACAAACATTATAACCATCCAAAGCAAGTTTAGAAACCGAAATTAAATTCCTTCTAAAAGAAGGTACATAAAGACAATTGTTCAAAACCAAAATCCTATCAGAACCAAAAGATAAATGAATAACTCCTACTGCAACTACTGCTACTTTCGTAGCATCTCCCATGAACACGTATATCTCACCATCTCTAAGCATTCTGGATAGCCGGAACCCCTGCATAGAATTACAAACATGATCAGTGGCTCTTGTATCTACACACCAAGTGCTCGTAGATATAGCCGCTATAAATGTTTCTGTAACTAGAGAAAGAGACATACCATTATTGTTTGTCTTCTTAGAAAGAGGACAATCATGTTTCCAGTGACCTGACTATTTGCATCTGAAGCACTTTCCCTTAGGTTTTTTCACACCACCCTGAACTCCCACTGCCTTCACAGCTTTCTGTGTCTGAGCCTTTTTCTTCTTCTTAATACCTTTCGGTTTGGAGGAAGAACCTTTATCAGCCACATTCACTTGAACACTCTGCCGAAATAATCCTTCAGCTGCCTGAAGTTCTGTCAGTAGTTCCGCGAGACTATACTGCCTCTTGTTCATGTTGTAATTCAAGCGGAACTGCTCAAAACTCTTGGACAAGCTCATAAGGATAATGTCAATCTGGGTTTCCCCGTCAAGTTTAGCACCAAGGATCTCTATCTCATTCAGATGTGACATCATCTTGAGAACATAATCCCATACAGGTGTGCCTTCAGCCATCTGAGTGTTCATTAAAGCCTTCAAGGCTACTTTCCTAGCAGCCCTATTCTGATCTCCAAAAAGTTCCTTGAGAATAAAGAGCATATCCGAAGCAGTGGCCATAGACTGATGCTGATGCTGCAAAACACCCAACATTGCTGCCAGAATGTAAATCGCGACATCTCATCAGCCTTAATCCACCATTTATAATACTCTTTCTCATCTTCAGGAGCATCAGCAGCAGGCTGATCAGGCTTGGGTTCATAAGTGCAAAACTTGTACTCCTCAGCAGTCAACACAATGTCCAAATTTCATTTCCATTCAATATAGTTAGGTCCGGTAAGTTTGTTATCCTTAAGTATGGTGAATAGTGGATTAAAGCCCATTTTATCCTGAGAATCATGCATAAAAACATCACATAAGGGTGCATTAATTATTAAGAGCTATTGATTCCTCTAACAATTATTAAAATTAAATGCACTAACATCTAAACACCGTAAGTTTCTGGTACGCCACGATGTGTGACATGTATACCACCTAATTTTGTTTAAATGTTACTTCGGTCCTATTACTAAACAATATTCCACGTTGGGGTGGACTATATTATTTTTCATAGCTAAGTGTATACCATCATCAAATCTTAAATTAATCGAAATCTATGGAACTTGGTACGCCACGATGGGCGGCGTGTATACCTTCCAATATTCGTAATTTTACCTTGAATAGAATACTTCAATTCAATATTCATCAATGGTTTGATTTCCAGGTAGTGGAGGAGTCACATCGGTCTCGCTTAATACCCACAGCCTTACAAGTTCGATGAACCCATTTTTGACAAAATCGCCCCATATCAGAAATAAAGAAAATTCGTATTTATTTCTTTTTAAAATTTATTAATTTAAGAAGTTTGTTCTAGTAATTTCTATAACATTCTAGACACCATAAATTACATGCCACGATGGGTGACGTATATATAATTTATATTCGTCTTTATGTTAAATTACATACAAACAATAATGGAGACCATGGGATTTAATTTCATATTAATTCCCTCTCCCACTTAGAATTTTTAATAAAATTGAGGAATTTTAAAATTAAATGGGGCCCTATGTCGTTAAAATTATGTCTAACATGCATTCAAAATACACACATAATTTTAGCAACATATAATATTTAATTAAAGCAATAAATAAAATTTATGTCCATATCGTCTTAATTATGTTAAACATGCAATTTTAAAGGAATTACACACATAATTAACGACACACATAATCAATAAATTTAAAGCAATAAATAAAAAATTAATGGAAAAAATTAAAATAAATTTTCCACTATTATGGCCCTTTGAAAAAAAAATCCAGCTCTCGAGAAAAAGATTTCTGCCGCCAGCACCTGTTGCGCATGCCAGACCTGCGTTACAGCCAATCTGGGTGTGTTGCACAGGTACGGCCTGCGTTACAGCCAAAATAGGCATGTTGCGCAGGTTCGGCCTGCGCTACCGCCATAACTTCACCTGTTGCGCAGGTCCGACCTGCGTTACCCCTGTTTCTCCAGATTTTGCACGCGCCATCCGCTAGTTCCCTTTCTGTTGAGTTTTGTTTTGGTTTGTTTGATCCGAACACCAACAGCAGCCCCTTGTAATTGCACAGTGGAACAAAAAACCACCGGAATTGATTTCCGATCGCACATAATTATTACAAAATAACCCGGAACAATTACAAAAAAGTAGATCTAATACAAAACTAATTTTGTAAAATCTATTCTAACACGATCAACCCTCGTGTAAATTACAACCACGATTAAACCACGTGGAAAACAAAACAAAAAATTAACCACGATTAAACCACATGGGATCCAAACACATAATTAAAATATACCTGGCCATAATAGTGGATTAACAACCTACATCAAAACCAATACAAGCAAAACACTATATACACGCATATATAATTACGACATGGACATTATATCATAAAACGTAGAACCCATTACCAGGCTATGATACCAATTGTTGGGAACCACGGACTTGGGGTGTTACTATATTTTACGATAAAGATTACGAAAAGAAAATCACCTTGTTAATGGTTGATTCCACGCTCTTCTATTGTATTCCCAAATTCCCTTGAGCGAAGTGTGGCCTCCGTCTTCTCAAGTTATCCTCTCTTCTTGCTCCTTGGTGGCTACAATATGTTTTCACCCCCTACCAAGCAAGAAGAGAATAAGAATATATATAGGCTACAATAGGGACCATGGATAATTAGGTTGGGCCTTCTAATTACATCTTGAGCCTAGCCCAATGTAATTAAATATTAATTCAATCCACTAAAGAATTAATATTTGCACTACCTTTCCTAATACCGCAATTTAATTAATTTGGTTCCAATATTATTTGCTTATTAAATTCCCCATGTTTAAAATATCACATGTCCATTAATTAAATAAATTACTGATAATTTATTTAATTAATATCTTTTATCCTTGATCATCCACTCAACCTTTATTTAATTATGCCAGAATAAATTCCACCTGCAGGGTTTCACATAATTAAATTTTTTGAGCTTTCAAGGGGACATCATTAACCCGAATATTATCAGGACATGGATTCCTTTAATAAATAATATCCACCATGTATATAATTCCATCACCCAAAATATAATGATATAATTCAAAAGAATTACTTCATTTATAAATCAAAGCATGTAAATAATATACACGTGTCAATTATTATTTCGGATTAAGAACCTAAGCATTAATAATAACATAGAATCTTAGTTCTCCTTCTTAATCAGTATTAAGGGAACAATTCTAAATTTGATCTTGTTCAATATACACAAAGTATACTAGTATTATTTATTAGTCAATATAAACTAATCTAAATAATACTACAGCCATATCAATGGATTGTCCAACACCACCTGTGCTGTGAACCTTATTATATTATATAACCGTATTTAAAAATCTAATATTCTATATCCCATTTGATACTAGATTGTTCATAATATATAATATTAGACAACATGTAAACATTCAAATGATTCTCAATTAAATTGGCTAGAAATAAATGTATATACTTCAAATAAATATTTTCAGTATACACTAACAGAAACCACCTCAACGGAAATCTCCTCTTCAAATCAAGAGGTAACATCTAACTATGTCTCAATTAAATCTTTATTAGATGAATCTAATTTATCTCTCGTAGATATGAATAAGCATGATTTAATTGAACTTGTAGTAAATTATAAGAATAAATATAAAGATGTTGAACAAAGGTTTCATTTGTTATGGTCCGAGAAGATGAAAATTGAGAAAATTCATCATACTCAAAATAAAGAATATACTCGGATGATGGACTCAAAAGTCCAAGATGAGAATGAGATTACATCTCTAAAAGATCAAAACCATCTCATCAAGATCGAGGTAAATAAACTTCAAGAAAACATACTCAATCTTGAAACAGAGAATATATCATTAATTCTCAAAGACGAAGAGATGGAACGTGAAAAGATACAATTGAATGATAATATTTATGAACTTCACATTAATCTATTGAACTTAAAGATTCTAAATGAATCAAATGTTCAAGATATAGAAACATCTTATAAAAATAATCTTGATAAAGAAAAAGAGCTATTAGAAACCAATGAGCTTAAAAATGAAGCTCTAAGGTTAAAAGAAGAAAATTATAAACTCATAGCTCAAGTTAAGGATCAAGAGAGAATCCTTAACAACAAGATTGATGCCTTAAAGAAAGAAAATGAAAATCTTAAAAAATTCATTCAAAGATTTACAAAAGGCAATAAGATGTTAGATCAAATGGTGCATACAAAAACCTCATATAATCATGAAGTTTTGGGATATAATAAGAATTCTCCTCCTAAAGAAAATACTCGGAGATTTGTATCACAAATAAAGACTTCACCCGAATCACCATCTTATAAATGTGCTTATTGCAATAAAATGGGACATACCATTCAATATTGCAAATTCAAAAATGGTGAAATTAAGAGGAAGCATGTATGGATTCGCAAGGAATCATACAAGAAAGATGATAAACGTGTGCCTCACAAAAATATGGAATATAAAAATCCAAAGCAACAATGGTCTCATCAACCAACTATGTTTCAAAATAGAAACACACAATATCATGTAAATGGTAATATATTTAGAAGGCAACAACCTCTTAGTAGAAATGCTTATGCTAATTACCATGCTAATAATAGATATAATGTTTATCATGCTCCATCAATATTTCATGATAGCTCTAGGTATTATCTACCTCAAACTAGGCCTTATGCATCTGAGAATACTTACATGCCTAATGATAATTATACCATGCCTAGATTCTTTCATAAATCAAATGTTATATATGATGTACTAATCCCAGGACCCTCAAGACAAAGGGGTACCTATAAATTTAACTAATCATGTATGTAGGTTTGTCTTGCCGCAAAACAAGACATATGGTACCTTGATATTGGATGTTCAAGACATATGACCGGTAATAAGTCACTCTTGAACAACATTAAAAAGGTTACCGCGGGGAGCGTAACATTTGGTGATAGTAGTAAAGGAAACATTGTCGGCATCGGAGATATCGGAAATGGGAAAGTTAAAATTTCCGACGTTCAATTGGTCAACGGGTTAAGGTACAATCTTCTCTCCATCAGTCAACTATGCGACAATGACTAGAAGGTAATTTTTTACACTACTCATTGTTCTATATTAGATAAATTTGGAAAGTTGGTTCTCACTTGCCCTAGAAATAAAAAATGTGTATACATGTGACATGAGCAAGCAAGTAAACGTATGCCTAATCACTATAAATGATGATCCATGGCTATGGCATCGAAGATTAGGACATGCCAACATGAAGTTAATTAAGAATATATCAACTAAAGACCATGTCCGAGGTATACCAAAACTAAACTATCATAAAGATCATACTTGTGAAGCTTGCGAAGTTGGTAAACAAATTCGAGCTTCTCACAAAGCAAAGTTTATGGTATCTACCTCGAGACCTCTCGAGCTACTACATATGGATCTTATTGGTCCGGTTCCAATACGAAGTCTCGGAGGTTACTCATATACGTTGGTAGTTATGGATGATTATTCACGATTCACATGGACTGAATTTCTCAAAGCCAAAAGTGATGCTTTTGAGTCCTTCTCATCCTTATGTAAAAGGATTCAAAATCAACAAAATAAAACCATAGTCTATATAAGGACTGATCATGGTAAAGAATTTGAGAATTCAAGTTTCACCAACTTTTGTGATGAACATGGCATCACACATAATTTTTCCGATCCATACACTCCTCAATCCTACGGAGTAGTTGTACGGAAAAATAGAACACTCCAGGAAATGGCTAGCACAATGCTAAATGAATATCGTCGACCTAAATATTTTTGGGCTGAGGCTATGTCAACCGCTTGCCATATTCTTAATCGGGTTTTGCTATGACCTATAAAATAAAAGACTCCTTACGAGTTATATTTTGGCAAAACTCCAAAACTAAGCTACTTTCGAGTATTCAGAAGCAAGTGCTTCATATTAAATTCAAAAGAGTACCTTACTAAGTTTGATCCTAAATCAAATGAAGGTATATTTCTTGGATACTTGAACAATAGTAAAGCTTATCGAGTGTTTAACCTCAAATCGCTTGTGGTGGAAGAATCTATGAATGTCGCTTTTGATGAAAGTAAACCACCGGAGAAATATAAAGATCTTGTTGATCAAAAAAATGTTGAACAAGATGATATTGAAAAGGTTATTCAACAATTCAAAAATATGGATCTCAGGACTCCCGTACAAAGAATCCATTAGAATTGGACGAAAAGGAAGATGAACTTCCTCAAGCAATTCCCACTATAAAAAGTCATCCATTAGATAATGTACTTGGAGACTTAAGGAAGGGAGTTCAAACGCGGTCACAAGTTCAAAACGTTGTGAATCATCTTAGTTTTCTATCTCAAATAGAATCTAAGACCGCAAAAGAGGCTTTATTAGACGAGGATTGGATTTCTGCTATGCAAGATGAATTGCTCCAATTTACTCGTAGTAAAGTATGGGAACTTGTCCCTAAACCTCATGATACTTCCATTATTGGCACACAATGGGTATTTCGAAATAAATTAGACGAGAATGGAACGGTAGTTCAAAATAAAGCAAGGTTAGTTGCACAAAGATATACCCAAATGGAAGGTATAGACTTTGATGAAACATATGCACCTGTAGCAAGAATTGAATCAATTCGAATGCTATTGGCTTATGCTTGTCATAAAAATTTCAAAGTCTATCAAATGGATGTGAAATTTGCATTCTTGAACGGGATTTTGGAAGAGGAAGGATATGTAAAACAACCTCCCGGGTTTGAAGATGCAACACATCCCGATTATGTCTATAAACTATATAAAGCTCTATATGGCTTAAAACAAGCCCCAAGAGCATGGTACGAAAGGTTGAGCAGGTTCCTACTAGACAATAAATTTAAGATGGGAACGGCCGATAAAACCTTATTTACGAGGCAAGAAAAAGATGATATATTGCTCGTACAAATATACGTAGATGACATCATTTTTGGGTCAACAAATGATGCACTATGTAAAGAATTCTCTGATAACATGAGTAAAAAATTCGAGATCAGTATGATGGGAGAATTAAACTTCTTTTTAGGATTGCAAATAAGGCAATCCGATGAAGGCATCTATATCTCTCAATCCAAGTATTGTAAAGAGATGTTGAAAAAGTTCAAAATGGATAATGCCAAACCCATCTCTACTCCCATGTCTACATCCGATAAATTAACGGAAGATCCAAAAGGAATTCCCGTAGACACAAAGAAATATCGAGGAATGATCGGTAGCTTGCTCTATATAACTGTAAGTCGTCCCGATATTCAATATAGTGTTTGTAAGTGTGCTAGGTTTCAAGTAGCACCTAAAGAATCTCATCTATCCACGGTAAAAAGGATATTGAGATATCTTAAAGGAACCACCGATGTTGGTCTTTGGTATCCAAAAGGAATACCATTTGACTTAGTATGTTTTTCTGATTCGGACTATGCCGGACATTTAGTCGACAGAAAAAGTACTAGTGGTACTTGTTAGTTTCTCGGTGGATGTTTAGTCTCGTGGTTTTCGAAGAAACAAAATTCCGTATCCTTCTCAACAACCGAGGCTGAGTATATTGCAGCTGTAAAGTGTTGTGCTCAAATACTGTGGATGAAGCAAACACTAGCTGACTATAATATAAAATTTGATGTGATCTCAATCTTATGTGATAATACGAGTGCTATTGATCTTAGCAAGAATCCCGTATTACACTCTAGATCTAAACATATAGATGTGGGACATCATTTTTTACGTGATCATGTCAATAAAGGTGATATAAAAATGACTCATATTGATACAGAGATCAATCTTGCTGACATATTCACAAAACCATTAAATTCCGAGAGATTCACTAAACTCCGCTTGGATTTAGGAATGTTGGAATTTATGAAATAATGGGTTATATAAAGAACAGTTGAGAATTATAAAGAAGTCTCAACGATAAGGATATTCTCCCGATCAAGTTATTAAGTTTATCTGAAACTCAGATTTGTCAATAAAGAAATTTATTGATCGGGTTAAGATAACTTAAATAGCCCAGATTAACCGGGAAAATAAACTTATTCGAGTGAATATTTATTATTCCATGAGATTTATAAATATTTAGAAGTCTTTCTTATACTTACTAATAATTATTTTCTAGTTAATTATATATATATATATATAAATCTATTTTGGTCTTAAATATATGATTTAATTGATTCCATAAATATATGTTATTTAAGTACAGATATATATTTATCTCTCTTTAATATTTATATATTTAAAAATTATCAAAATTTTTAAAGGATAAATATAATCCAGATATATTTACAATTATCTCTTAATTATCCAACCCAAAATTAAAAATTAACCATGCCCATATATTTTTTAACTATTTAAATCCAACTCAATTTGGTTTTAAGCCCAATTTTTATTTAAGCCCAAATGCTGATTGCATTTTTAAATCCCAACCATCCATATTTTACCCTAACAAATCATGTGCGTTCATTTCCTAAAATATAAAAACGTACACTGTTGGAACAGTGCACGCTCTTCTCTAACCCTAATCTCTGAGTCTCTCTCTTTCGCCTCTTCTCTCCGCCTCTCATCCGAAGAACCCTAATTCAGTTTCTTCGTTCTTCAATCTTCAATTCTTGATGAAACTCATCAGATACTATACTTATAATACAATAATCGTAGTTAAGAGTATACGATTAATAAATCGTGGATTGGTTGGTGAAATTAAATCGATTTTCGATGATAAAAATCGACGATTTATACTTAAATCGAACGAGAATCATCAAATCGGACAGTTTATATATATATATATATACACTCAATTATTTTTTATTTGAGTAATTAATTCAGCAGAAACCTAACTCGATTTCAAGTTGTGTGACAAGAGAAGACTGGTTATTGCGATATATTCACGGAGAAGAAGATACAACGGCTGCATGTGAGGAAAAATGGATGAATCGGAAGTTGACTCAGTCCACGACTGAGTCAACCAGGTAAGTCCTACTAGTCAGGCCAGACTGCAGGCTCAGGTGAGGTTTCATTGGTTATCTCAGTCTCAATTTATTGAATCTGTGGTTGAGTTCATTCGACTGAAATTGAGTCGAACGTAAGTTGATTAAATCGTATCTAATGTTTGATATGAATAATCTGTGATGTGTTTGATGCCAGTGTGATTTGATATTATTCTGTGTTTGCTCGAATTAAAAGTATTAAGTTTCGTAATATTGCAAAATCATATGGTTGATATGGAATTTGTGACTGTTTATAAGTTCAGTTTGAAAACCTTCTCTTTAAATTCCATTAATCTATATTGTTTAAGTCTCTGAAAATCTGTGTTGAATTGATTTAATAACTCAGTTTTGCTTGTCTTTATAACATGAACCCTGGATAAGAATTATGATTGATGCTTTGATTTATGTTAATGTTAATGGTCAAATTGGAATTGATAAGTATATTAAAAACTCAGTTGATTTGAATTCGACTATATTTTTGTTGCTATGGTTAATTGAAATAAGATTCATGAATATTGTATGCTTGACAGTCAAATTCTTGGTTTGTTTATATATATTGGTACCTTGTTCTAACTGATGGTGTGTACTTATAAATATATAACTAGATATTTAACTATGATATTTGATCTGCTTAACAAACTGAGAATTGCTAAAATGACTTGTCTGAACTCTAGTTGTTAAGCACTGAGAAGCTATTTAGATATGATGGTTAATCAATCAGAGCCTGATTTAATTGATATTTTTGTGAAGTCTGTGTTTGGTAACCTGTTGGAAAGTTGTTGTTAAACCTATACTAAATCAAAATCTATTGGTTTAATCAAACTTATTATGGATTAACTGTTTTAATAGAGTAAAAGAATCTTATACAGTTTAAGGTAAACTTTGGCTAAATCTGAGTTATAAATCTTGAATGAAGTTTATGTATAAAGACTCTGTCATGCTTCTCTATGCTAAATGTATGAATAATTATGTGTCAATAACTCTGCAAAATGTAACTTGTCTAAATAATCCAGAGTATGGATGTGTGATAAACTTGTATTTATGCTACTAATCTGATTACTTGCAAAATATGAGCTGTTCAATAAAGATATATCATGTCTGTCAAATCAGTTTAGCTATCACCTCTATGAGCTACTTTCTACTGTGTATATCTGTGTTCATTCAGCCATTTCTAAGTGCTATGAAATCCTGTGATAAAATAAATGCAATATCATCAAAAACTCTGTGTTGTTTGGACTATTTGTTTATTGCTACTTACATGCTAAATTATAATTATCTGAGATCATACTAGTTAATAGTATTCCATCTCTAAGATTATTGAAAGCTTAAGTCTGCTTAATTGTGTGATCAAATGAATGTGCAAAATGTCCTGATTGCAGTCTTAAGCTGAATACATTGAATCTGGATAAGAAATGTCTTGTGTACTGATTCTGTGCATCATGGTTGATTGAATATATATAATATGTGGACTTATAGTGCAACCCTGTTTACTATTCTGTGTTTGTTTGTGCTTAAGCAGTTATAAAAAATCAGATAAGGTATATTGTAGACTGGTTTGTGTAATAATAAAAAAATTAATACACTCACACACCAGCCCTCACAGTAAGACCTGGTAGGGGAGCCTTGAGCATCCCTGTATCTGGATCACTGCTGTGATTAATGGCCACTTAGAACAATTAGGTGACTTTTTATAACTTATTGCATTTAAAATGTAATATCTGTTGAAAATGATCTGAGTGTTTCATTGCCTTGAATGCTATGTGAATTATATGAAAACTGATTGTTATGCTCTGTTATGTGTTTAATGTGCATGACATTCCTTTGGTTGCATCTCATTAATAACATAATTTCTTGAGAAATAAATGTAACAGATCTTATTTGCATTAAAAAATTCAGTTCTTCTAACAGATTCACTTCACACACAGTTCATCCTTAAATGCTTCTGTAGTACAAGTACAGTTCCTGTGTTGTAGAGTACGCTAGGATGTCAACTTTATGTCTCACAGTTTCCAAAATCTGTACTTATGTACTGTGTTGTTTTCTAAAGTAGACACAAAGACAAAATTTTAATACATATTCTATTTGCTTGCTGGAATAATTTATGAATTTGTGTCAAAGTGCTGCATTAGATCATTCTCTCATATGCATCATCCTAGTACCTACTTGGATTTTTGTATAACACAGCCATGCATGCATTAAATATGTTTCACTGTTCATGAACAGTAATTTTTTTAAAAAAAATAAAAAATTATTAAATTTTATATCTTTTTTCCTTGCATCTGTTTTAAATGGTTATATATACTTGCATATCCTATGTGCTGCATTCACACATACACTAGTTGCATAAATTCCACTTCACTTGCAACATGAACCCAAATGCTAACCCTTTTCACCCTAAACCAAGACCACTGATTGAAAACCCATATCTTCTTGAAGATATGGAGAAAAATCAGTTTCATCACCATAAGACCTCTGCCTTCAAACCTATTCCAACCTCTCTGCCCAAACACCATCACAAAAGACAACTCCCTCCAAGACAATACAGAAAGGGATATAAAAACCATACCATCCCTTTCTATCAAAGCAGAAAATATCAAAATCCTAAATCCCCTAACCCTAGACCTCCTAAACATTTGCAAGCCAAAGTATACACCAAAAAAGCTAACCTAAGATAAAACATAAACAACTCTATGAACACACCAAAGCCCCCTCCACCAAAACTGTCAAACCCTTCAAAGACCAAAAAGTTTCTTGAACTTATCAAAAATGTCCAACTTGGTACTTGTGTTGATGTGAAGGGTGAAGTGGAATTCTTAATTAGAAGGGCTAGGTGGGATGGTCTCATGTATAACTTAGGTAAGCAGTATTGCACACACCTCATGGGAGAGTTCTACTGTAACATGAATGTCATCAAAGGGGTAGATGGTATATTGCATTTTACTACATCTGTCAACAAAAAGGTCATTTGTGTTGATAACAAAAGCATTAATAGGGAAATGCATTTACCTTTGCATCTATGTGAGTTTCCTTGTGAGGACATCTTCTCTATGTTTGTTTTTAACAAATCTGAATTTGAACTAATGCTTGGCACTTTTTGTAAATCTGACATTCCTGATGGTTTATGTGACATTAACTGTGGTATTCATTTCAAACACGTCACTGGCACTTTTCAGCATATTGCTCTAATCATTAGGGCAAATATTATGCCAAAACCAAATCAAAGTAAGTACTTTAATTTCTTTGATATGAAACTCATGTACCTTTTATGCACAAACAAAATCCACTTCAGTGTCTCTTATGTTATTCTTCTAAACATGATCAATGCACATCTTGTAGATTATATGCCTTATGGTATGCTAATCTCATCTTTATTTGCACTTTGCAACATTAACATGCCTGAAGCATTTTCTAATCTTGCTGATTCTCAAATCACTAATGAACACATTAAGACACAAGTGCCCCTGATGCACTGTGAGCCTCAAGAGGCAGCTCCCACAATTATTCCTCAATTCATTAGAGAGGAAGATGTGTTTCTGTCTAAGTTTGAGTCTGTTAAAACCATGTTTCATGAACTAAAACTTGAACTTAAGAGGGTTAAGGAAGAGAATAATGAGATTAAAGAGAAAGTAGGAGCACTAGAGAGTCTCACTGCCTCTTGCAAACATATAATTGCATATTTAGAGCATTTGGCTGCATCTACTCTAGGAACTCCCTGCATGAATGACCATGATATTGTCTCTTCTTTTCAAGTCCCTATGCATGAAAACACTGCTATGATTCATGAGTTAGAAGAAGTTAATGTGGGTGCTAGAGGTCAACTGATTGATAACTTTCCTGATTTGGTTCATATTTGTGATGCTAATGGAAATGTGATTGGTTAAGTCTGGTTGAGTCTGCTGTTTGATGAAGTCTGCTATGTGATGTTGTACTGGTACTTGCTGTTATGTACCTGTTTTGCTACTTTCTGATGTAGTTGTAATTTGTAAGGATTCTGTGTTGGGGTTTGTAATATTTAAATCTTATGATCTTTGAATATCAGAAGTGTATGCACTTCTTTGGTTTGTAATGACTTAAAACAGGTACAGGATTTTGTTCTAATTAATCAGTGAACCACACTGATTATTGAGAACACTTTTGATAATATATCATGGCTTGTTTGTTGCAAATCTGTTGTTATCTTTCTTATGCAGGAATTTGTAAGCTCTGCCCTATGTCTCTTGTCTAAATTTGGTTTATACTGTTAGAATAAGGGTCAATAATGCTCATATCTGTCTAGTCCAGTCTCTTGTGACAATTAATAACTTCTGAGTTATATTTTTAAAACAAAGTATATGTTGTTATCTGTTCTACAGGAAGTTCATAGTTAATAACCTTAAACTGATTTGATGCATATATTATGAACAGACTCTGTATACACTGTATAGATACTCCATCTTTGATATCCTATTGTGAACTGTTATGACTAACAAATTACCTTAGGGTAGTTTTTGTCCTGCATCTAATTAACCTGCAGGAACAGTCACATGTCCCAGAATGAACTCAAGAAGAAAACAATGTCTAAATTAAGTTTTGTGCATCCAACAAAAGCTTCAAAATAGTCACAAGGAACATCACCTGCATTCCCAAGCAATCTGACATATATACTTTTCACAGCCTCTCATTTTATTTCACATACACACACTAGGTTGCAATATTATGTTCCAGTCTCCAACCATTCCAACTGCACCTTTGTGGTAATTGGCTGTGTAAAAGTTTTAGTAATATGGATTTCTAAGTTTTATTGTTTTTGGTCAATTTAGACATTTGATTCTTCCCTAGTATGTATTTAGATTTCCTCACTATGTAGTCTGTTACTCAGACCTAGATTAGACAGATTGTATTAGTGTTAGAATTTGTCAACTTAGAATTGTCTAAAGGGCAAAACATATTGTATTAGTGTTAGAATTTGTAAAACTTAGAATTGTCTAAAGGGCAAAATAGATTGTATTAGTCTTAGACTTTGTACCAAGAACACGGTTTGTACAGTCTTTGTAATTTGTGGTTGAATTATGCTTTCCAGTATATAAAACCTTTAGACTGTTGTTTGTACTAATCAAGATATACTCTAGATTGCAAAAGAATAAAAATGGCTTAGTACAAGTTGTCTAAAAATGATAAACTTGCTACAATCTTAAACTGACTTTTCAAATATAAGTTCAATTAGATGGCTAAATTCACACCTTCTATAAAAACTGTTCTAAAAATACATATGTGGTAAATCAAATTTAAAAGAGGTTTTACCGTCCACTTCATATCTTTTAAAATCAAATCATGCATGCTTAAACTCAGTTCTTCTAATTTGCACAAATTATATCAACTATTTTCCTACATACATGCATAGATTAAAAATACCATGCATGCAATATAGAATTCTTCCTTATATGCTCAAACTGCATGCACTTGACTAGATTTATGATCAAATTGTCATGCTTCCTCATAATTATATATACACTCTTTTTGGAATATACCAAACAAAAGGGGAAGAAAATGTGTGATCTATTTCAACAAATAGAAATTTGGACCCCTAAAATTCTAATCTTTTATACTTGCTAATTTTTTATACAAATGATCTATCTGTGTTCTATTACTGTATGATACATCTAACAAAGTATTTTGTAGGATCTCAAGAAAGAGACTCAATCTCTAAGTAATTAAATGCTTTATTTGCAAAATATTTTTCAAAAATTCATGCATACACCAAGGGGAAACACACACTGATAATTTTATGTTTGTTTGGCAAATACCAAAAAGGGGAAGATTGAAAGGATATCTTCGATATATTATTTATTTTGGTATTTGTACGATTAAACATAAAATTAAGAACACATAGATCCTCTCCATTAGGACATGAATTTAATTGATCCAAATCAAAGTCAAAAAGTCAAACTAGCAAAATCTTGTCTTTTAAACAGATAAAAGAGATATTCCATTCTTGCAAATTATCAAAACTATATCTTTATGGAATATATCTCTAAGGCAATATGATCAAAAAAGAAACATTAAGATATGATATTTCTTAGATCTGTGTTGCAACAGGAATATGGGCAACAAGCTCGAATAAAGAATATATCAGAAATATTCTTTAGAAGTCTCGTGCTATATCAAAAATATTTAAACTCTTCGCTCCAAAATATATCTCTACATATAATAAAAAGAGTTTTTATTCAAAGATTATTAATATTCATGATTGGAATATTAATATCCAGTTCTGCATCTCAATTATGTATACTTACAGTATTTTTCTCCTGTTTCGTAAAATCAGCATTTCTCGGAGAAAATTATTCAAAAAATACTTAAACACATTTCCTATCACCCAAATATATCAAATATATTAGGAAATATATTTTAAGTATTTATACAAGTCAAATCTTTGGTTAAGAGATCCATCTCCTTTAATTCAAGACCAATGATATTTTTACTCGGAAGAAAGGCTGACAGAACAGTTCCAATTTTAGATAAAATACTTCCACATGCTAGAATGACTTTAAATTTTGTATGGATCATTTAAATGGTATTTTATAAGTATGGTAATAATTTCGAAGCTTTCAGAGATTTTTTGTCTGAGCACAAAAATCGAGGCAGTTGGTCCCACAGTTGACCAAGTTTGACCTAGCTACCATTGACTAAAGTTGACCAAAACTTGCAGGACATCATTTTATATTATTTAAGTAATTATCATATTTTTGATGGTATTTATTTAAGAGTTTTTGGGGTGGTCATAATTAATGGTGCTTAATCCTTAATTAAAGTAATTAAGGAATGATTAAAAGAGAAGGAAAATGTATATTTAATATATATATATATATATATATATATATCAGCTGATATTTGAATGAGTACTAGCTTGTGCTTCCTTCCCACTTGCAAAGAAACACAACCTACTTTCCATGTCATCAATCCATGTGATACACTTCATCAACCATCCATTCCTTCTAAAATCTTCACCATTCATTCCACCCAACTTCTCCTATAAATAAACCCCCACCCCAACCCTTTTTCTTCAAGCTAAAGAGCCAAATACTTGCTGGGATTTTTTCAAGAAGTTCCTCTCTTCATCTCTTTCAAATTCTATACACACACTTCTTCTCAAAAACCTTCTCTCGCTTCTATATACTTACATATATACAAGGTTTTTGAAACCCAAGCTTAGCTTCACCCAACCAAGCTTTATCCCACCAAGTGAGCTCATCCACTACCACTTCCCGGCCACCCGAAGGGCTGCCCAAGTTCGGCCAATAGCCAAAATCCGGCCGAACCTCCGGCGAATTTTTCCGGTGAACTTTTCCGACCGTTTGTCAAAAGTGGTTAGTTTTAGCTTCTTATTTGAGTTCTTTGTATTCAAGCTTTGTACTTAACTTCTCTACTTCATCTTAAGCTCTAATACAAGCTCTCTTATAAAGGAAGTTCTCAGGGAGAACTTAGATTCAAACTCGGAATTCGAATAATTACTTGATCTTCGTAAAAAATCATTCGAACGAGAAGATCTAAAAAGAAAAGTACTTTATCTCCAATGGGAGATTATATTTGACACAAGTACGAGTTAGCCAATTATTTCTTGCACTTTAATTGGATCTTGGATAACATTCATTCGTGCTCATAAAATAATTATGAAGTAAAAGTGTAATCCCTTCTATCATCTCTAGTGTTCCGGGGGATTATTACTTGTCTCATATAAACACTTCGTAATTTGTCAAATCTTATAACGGATCATACGAGTTAGACAATTACTTAACGCTCTTTAACTGGATCTTGTCTAACTAATAACGTACATATAAAATATTACGAAGTAAAAGAGTAATCCCTTTTATCACCTTTAGTGTACTGGGGGATTATAGCTTGTTCCATATAAACTACTTCGTAATCATCAGTTAAAATTAAGGACGAATCAAATCCACGAGTTAGCCAATTAATTTACGCTATTTAATTGGATCTTGGCTAACACATATCGTGTATATAAACAATTACGAGTCAGATCGTATAAGCCCCTTCTAACATCTTTAGTGTTCCGTGGGGTTATACTATGATATCCATAAAATACTCGTAATTACTCGTCCAAACTTCGAAAGCACAATCTTAAGCCAATTACTTGTACTTATTTAATTGGATCTCGGCTAAGACTCATAAATCTTATAAACGTGCTTGAAGTTAAAAGAGTATACTTTGACCGTATAATCGTCAATATACAAGTATACATTAATACCTTAAGTTAATATACTTAAAGGTAAAATTACAACTCCGAGGTTGTAATTAAAGTATTCTTCGATCCATAAATACTTAATCGAAAGAAGACGAATACTAAAGAAGTCATAAGCCATAAGTGCTTAATATAAAAAGGGACTTCTCATATTACTCCACAACTTTATTAAATCTATAAAGGAGTAATTATAAATATACTTGACCATCTTGTTGTATTTTAAGTCAAGTATAACTAATTAGTTTTAATATTCTTATTTGGATATTATACTACTTGTGGGCTAGTAAAATAACATAATAATTCAAAACAAATCTTTTCCTACTTGTTTTGTTTCGTGGATTGTCTTGTTAGTTTTGTAGTGAGTTGAAGTGACATGAGGTGATTCTCGTTCTAAGACCCAAGTCCTAGACGTACTAACGGGGATTTAGTAGTCTTCGCACCATGAAGAAGAGAAAAGACCCAAGACCGGATCACTAAGATCCAAGACCGAAAAAACTAAGGAAGCCAAGTCCACACAAAGGCTCTACAACAACTTTGAAGAAATAACGGGGAGTTATTGTCTAAGATAAGTTGTGTAGGTAATACATTTATTTTGAGGTGATGACCCTTGTGTTACGCACCAAGATAAATACTTGTAAAGGGTGTAAAGTCTTCTCCGCCTATTAAAGGACCGAGTTTATTATAAAGGAAAATCCCGAGGCCAGGAGAGGAGCTCGGGGACTAGAGTAGGGGTGAGCGAATCTATTAGAGGTTGCGCCATCGCGAACAAGGATAAAATCACCGTGTGGTATTTTCTTTCCTTGCACTTTATCTTCCACACATATAAACTGCATAACCACTCGGTAAAGTTTTAAAAAGGGATAAAATAATTTTAAAACGTCACAACAATTTTTAAATTGGTAATTAAGCTATTCAACCCCCCTTCTAGCTCAAAATAGCCCTCAGACGGGACCTTACAAAATATATGGTGGAAAGTGACTCTTATAGGGTGCAAAGTGACTCTAATATGCTGGGAAGTCACTTAAATGATTGATTAGTGCCAAAATATGGCCCAAAATTGACTCAAAGGAAAGGGTACCAAGAGGTGGTTAATGGATGTCAAATTAGATGTATATGATGTTAACATGTTAATTGTACAAATATATGGAGGAAAATGACTATTGTAGGAAGCAAAGCGACTCTAATATGGTGAAAAGTGACTTGCATGGTTGATTAGAGCCAAAATGTGGAACAATTTTTTGACTTGTATGAAAGTGGCACTAAGAGGTGGTAAAAGGATGTCAAATTTGATGTATATGATGTTAACATGTTAATAGTACAAATATATGGTGGAAAATGACTCTTATAGGGTGCAAAGGGACTCTAATATGGTGAAAAGTGACTTATACAGTTGATTAAAGCCAAAATATGGAATAAAATTGACTTGTATGAAAGTGGCACTAAGAGGTGGTAAAAGGATGTCAAATTGGATGTATATGATATTAACATATTAATTTTACAAATATATGGTGGAAAATGACACTTACAGGGTCCAAAGTGACTCTAATATGGTGAAAAGTGACTTACATGGTTGATTAGAGCCAAAATGTGGTCCAAAATTGACTCGTACGAAAGGGGTACCAAGAGGAGGTTACAGGATGTCATTTTACATGTTCATGATGTTAACTATTAATTGTATCAACATATGGTGGAAAGTGAGTCTTATAGGGTACAAACTGACTCTAAAATGGTGAAAAGTGACTCACATGGTTGATTAGAGCCAAAATGTGGAACAAAATTGACTTGTACGAAAGTGGCACTAAGAGGTGGTAAAAGGATGTCAAATTGAATGTATATGATGTTAACATGTTAATTGTACAAATATATGGTGGAAAATGACTCTTATAGGGTGCAAAGTGACTCTAATATGATGGGAAGTCACTTACATTATAGATGAGAGCTAAAATGTGGCCCAAATTTGACTCGTAGGAAAGGGGTACCAAGAGGTGGTTAAAGGATGTCATATTGCATGTTCATGATTTTAACTATTAATTGTATCAACATATGGTGGCAAGTGACTCTTATAGGGTGCAAAGTGACTGTAATATGGTAAAAAGTGACTTACATGGTTGATTAGATCCAAAATGTGGAACAAAATTGACTTGTATGAAACTGTCACTAAGATGTGGTAAAAGGATGTCAAATTGGATGTATATGATTTTAGCATGTTAATTGTACAAATATATGGTAGAAAGTGATTTTTATAGGGTGCAAAGTGACTCTAATATGGTGGGAAGTCACTTACATGATTAATTAGAGCCAAAATGTGGCCCAAATTGACTCATAGGAAAGGGGTACCAAGAGGTGGTTAAAAATTGTCAAATTGGATGTATATGATGTTAACATGTTAATTGTACAAATATATGGAGGAAAATGACTACTGTAGGAAGCAAAGTGACTCTAATATGGTGAAAAGTGTGTTGCATGGTTGATTAGAGCCAAAATGTGGAACAATTTTTTGACTTGTATGAAAGTGGCACTAAGAGGTGGTAAAAGGATGTCAAATTGGATGTATATTATGTTAACATATTAATAGTACAAATATATGGTGGAAAATGACTCTTATAGGGTGCAAAGGGACTCAAATATGGTGAAAAGTTACTTACACGGTTGATTAGAGCCAAAATGTGGAACAAAATTGACTTGTATGAAAGTGGCACTAAGATGTGGTAAAAGGATGTCAAATTGGATGTATATGATGTTAACATATTAATTTTACAAATATATGTGGAAAATGACACTTAGAGGGTCCAAAGTGACTCTAATATGGTGAAAAGTGACTTACATGGTTGATTAGAGCCAAAATATCTTCCAAAATTGACTCGTACGAAAGGGGTACCAAGATGTGGTTCAAGGATGTTATTTTGCATGTTCATGATGTTAACTATTAATTGTATCAACATATGGTGGCAAGTGACTCTTATAGGGTACAAAGTGACTCTAATATGGTGAAAAGTGACTTAGATGGTTGATTAGAGCCAAAATGTGGCCCAAAATTAACTCAAAGGAAAGGGGTACCAAGAGGTGGTTAATGGATGTCAAATTGGATGTATATGATGTTAACATGTTAATTGTACAAATATATGGAGGAAAATGACTATTGTAGGAAGCAAAGCGACTCTAATATGGTGAAAAGTGACTTGCATGGTTGATTAGAGCCAAAATATGGAACAATTTTTTGACTTGTATGAAAGTGGCACTAAGAGGTGGTAAAAGGATGTCAAATTTGATGTATATGATGTTAACATGTTAATAGTACAAATATATGGTGGAAAATGACTCTTATAGGGTGCAAAGGGACTCTAATATGGTGAAAGGTGACTTATACGGTTAATTAAAGCCAAAATATGGAACAAAATTGACTTGTATGAAAGTGGCACTAAGAGGTGGTAAAAGGATGTCAAATTGGATGTATATGATATTAACATATTAATTTTACAAATATATGGTGGAAAATGACACTTACAGGGTCCAAAGTGACTCTAATATGGTGAAAAGTGACTTACATGGTTGATTAGAGCCAAAATGTGGTCCAAAATTGACTCGTACGAAAGGGGTACCAAGAGGAGGTTAAAGGATGTCATTTTGCATGTTCATGATGTTAACTATTAATTGTATCAACATATGGTGGAAAGTGAGTCTTATAGGGTACAAACTGACTCTAAAATGGTGAAAAGTGACTCACATGGTTGATTAGAGCCAAAATGTGGAACAAAATTGACTTGTACGAAAGTGGCACTAAGAGGTGGTAAAAGGATGTCAAATTGGATGTATATGATGTTAACATGTTAATTGTACAAATATATGGTGGAAAATGACTCGTATAGGGTGCAAAGTGACTCTAATATGATGGGAAGTCACTTACATTATAGATGAGAGCTAAAATGTGGCCCAAATTTGACTCGTAGGAAAGGGGTACCAAGATGTGGTTAAAGGATGTCATATTGCATGTTCATGATTTTAACTATTAATTGTATCAACATATGGTGGCAAGTGACTCTTATAGGGTACAAAGTGACTCAAATATGGTAAAAAGTGACTTTAATGGTTGATTAGATCCAAAATGTGGAACAAAATTGACTTGTATGAAACTGTCACTAAGATGTGGTAAAAGGATGTCAAATTGGATGTATATGATTTTAACATGTTAATTGTACAAATATATGGTAGAAAGTGATTTTTATAGGGTGCAAAGTGACTCTAATATGGTGGGAAGTCACTTACATGATTAATTAGAGCCAAAATGCGGCCCAAAATTGACTCATAGGAAAGGGGTACCAAGAGGTGGTTAAAAATTGTCAAATTGGATGTGTATGATGTTAACATGTTAATTGTAAAATATATGGAGGAAAATGACTACTGTAGGAAGCAAAGTGACTCTAATATGTTGAAAAGTGAGTTGCATGGTTGATTAGAGCCAAAATGTGGAACAATTTTTTGACTTGTATAAAAGTGGCACTAAGAGGTGGTAAAAGGATGTCAAATTGGATGTATATTATGTTAACATATTAATAGTACAAATATATGGTGGTAAATGACTCTTATAGGGCGCAAAGGGACTCGAATATGGTGAAAAGTTACTTACAGGGTTGATTAGAGCCAAAATGTGGAACAAAATTGACTTGTGTGAAAGTGGCACTAAGATGTGGTAAAAGGATGTCAAATTGGATGTATATGATGTTAACATATTAATTTTACAAATATATGTGGAAAATGACACTTATAGGGTCCAAAGTGACTCTAATATGGTGAAAAGTGACTTACATGGTTGATTAGAGCCAAAATATCGTCCAAAATTGACTCGTACGAAAGGGGTACCAAGATGTGGTTCAAGGATGTTATTTTGCATGTTCATGATGTTAACTATTAATTGTATCAACATATGGTGGCAAGTGACTCTTATAGGGTACAAAGTGACTCTAATATGGTGAAAAGTGACTTAGATGGTTGATTAGAGCCAAAATGGGGAATAAAATTGACTTGTATGAAACTGTCACTAAGATGTGGTAAAAGAATGTCAAATTGGATGTATATGATGTTAACATGTTAATTGTACAAATATTTGGTGGAAAGTGACTCTTATAGGGTGCAAAGTAACTCTAATATGGTGGTAAGTCACTTACATGATTGATTAGAGCCAAAATGTGGCCCAAAATTGACTCATAGGAAAGGGGTACCAAGATGTGTTTAAAGGATGTCAAATTGGATGTATATGATGTTAACATGTTAATTGTACAAATATATGGAGGAAAATGACTATTGTAGTAAGCAAAGTGACTATAATATGGTGAAAAGTGACTTGCATGGTTGATTAGAGCCAAAATATGGAACAATTTTTTGACTTGTATGAAAGTGGCACTAAGAGGTGGTAAAAGGATGTCAAATTTGATGTATATGATGTTAACATGTTAAGAGTACAAATATATGGTGGCAAATGACTCTTATAGTGCAAAGGGACTCTAATATGGTGAAAAATGACTTACACGGTTGATTAGAGCCGAAATGTGGAACAAAATTGACTTATACGAAAGTGGCACTAAGAGGTGGTAAAAGGATGTCAAATTGGATGTATATGATATTAACATATTAATTTTACAAATATATGGTGGAAAATGACACTTACAGGGTCCAAAGTGACTGTAATATGGTGAAAAGTGACTTACATGGTTGATTAGAGCCAAAATGTGGTCCAAAATTGACTCGTACGAAAGGGGTACTAAGAGGAGGTTAAAGGATGTCATTTTGCATGTTCATGATGTTAACTATTAATTGTATCAACATATGGTGGAAAGTGAGTCTTATAGGGTACAAACTGACTCTAAAATGGTGAAAAGTGACTCGCATGGTTGATTAGAGCCAAAATGTGGAACAAAATTGACTTGTACGAAAGTGGCACTAAGAGGTGGTAAAAGGATGTCAAATTGGATGTATATGATGTTAACATATTAATTTTACAAATATATGTGGAAAATGACACTTATAGGGTCCAAAGTGACTCTAATATGGTGAAAACTGACTTACATGGTTGATTAGAGCCAAAATGTCGTCCAAAATTGACTCGTACGAAAGGGGTACCAAGATGTGGTTCAAGGATGTTATTTTGCATGTTCATGAAATTAACTATTAATTGTAACAACATATGGTGGCAAGTGACTCTTATATGGTACAAAGTGACTCTAATATGGTGAAAAGTGACTTAGATGGTTGATTAGAGCCAAAATGTGGAACAAAATTGACTTGTATGAAAGTGGCACTAAGAGGTGGTAAAAGGATGTCAAATTGGATGTATATGATGTTAACATGTTAATTGTACAAATATATGGTGGAAAATGACTCTTATAGGGTGCAAAGTGACTCTAATATGGTGAAAAGTGACTTACATGGTTGATTAGAGCCAAAATGGGGAATAAAATTGACTTGTATGAAACTGTCACTAAGATGTGGTAAAAGAATGTCAAATGGGATGTATATGATGTTAACATGTTAATTGTACAAATATTTGGTGGAAAGTGACTCTTATAGGGTGCAAAGTGACTCTAATATGGTGGTAAGTCACTTACATGATTGATTAGAGCCAAAATATGGCCCAAAATTGACTCATAGGAACGGGGTACCAAGAGGTGCTTAAAGGATGTCAAATTGGATGTATATGATGTTAACATGTTAATTGTACAAATATATGGAGGAAAATGACTATTGTAGTAAGCAAAGTGACTATAATATGGGGAAAAGTGACTTGCATGGTTGATTAGAGCCATAATATGGAACAATTTTATGACTTGTATGAAAGTGGCACTAAGAGGAGGTAAAAGGATGTCAAATTTGATGTATATGATGTTAACATGTTAATAGTACAAATATACGGTGGAAAATGACTCTTATAGTGCAAAGGGACTCTAATATGGTGAAAAGTGACTTACACGGTTGATTAGAGCCAAAATGTGGAACAAAATTGACTTGTACGAAAGTGGCACTAAGAGGTGGTCAAAGATGTCAAATTGGATGTATATGATGTTAACATATTAATTTTACAAATAAATGGTGGAAAATGACACTTATAGGGTCCAAAGTGACTCTAATATGGTTAAAAGTGACATACATGGTTGATTAGAGTCAAAATGTGGTCCAAAATTGACTCGTACAAAAGGGGTACCAAGAGGTGGTTAAAGTATGTCATTTTGCATGTTCATGATGTTAACTATTAATTGTATCAACATATGGTGGCAAGTGACTCTTATAGGGTACAAAGTGACTCTAATATAGTGAAAAGTGACTTACATGGTTAGTTAGAGCCAAAATGTGGAACAAAATTGACTTGTATGAAAGTGGCACTAAGAGGTGGTAAAAGGATGTTAAATTGGATGTATATGATATTAACATATTAATTTTATAAATATATGGTGGAAAATGACACTTACAGGGTCCAAAGTGACTCTAATATGGTGAAAAGTGACTTACATGGTTGATTAGAGCCAAAATGTGGTCCAAAATTGACTCGTACGAAAGGGGTACCAAGAGGAGGTTAAAAGATGTCATTTTGCATGTTCATGATGTTAACTATTAATTGTATCAACATATGGTGGAAAGTGAGTCTTATAGGGTTCAAACTGACTCTAAAATGGTGAAAAGTAACTCACATGGTTGATTAGAGCCAAAATGTGGAACAAAATTGACTTGTACGAAAGTGGCACTAAGAGGTGGTAAAAGGATGTCAAATTGGATGTATATGATGTTAACATGTTAATTGTACAAATATATTGTGGAAAATGACTCTTATAGGGTGCAAAGTGACTCTAATATGATGGGAAGTCACTTACATTATAGATGAGAGCTAAAATGTGGCCCAAATTTGACTCGTAGGAAAGGGGTACCAAGAGGTGGTTAAAGGATGTCATATTGCATGTTCATGATTTTAACTATTAATTGTATCAACATATGGTGGCAAGTGACTCTTATAGGGTGCAAAGTGACTCTAATATGGTAAAAAGTGACTTACATGGTTGATTAGATCCAAAATGTGGAACAACATTGACTTGTATGAAACTGTCACTAAGATGTGGTAAAAGGATGTCAAATTGGATGTATATGATTTTAACATGTTAATTGTACAAATATATGGTAGAAAGTGATTTTTATAGGGTGCAAAGTGACTCTAATATGGTGGGAAGTCACTTACATGATTAATTAGAGCCAAAATGTGGCCCAAAATTGACTCATAGGAAAGGGGTACCAAGAGGTGGTTAAAAGTTGTCAAATTGGATGTATATGATGTTAACATGTTAATTGTACAAATATATGGAGGAAAATGATTATTGTAGGAAGCAAAGTGACTCTAATATGGTGAAAAGTGAGTTGCATGGTTGATTAGAGCCAAAATGTGGAACAATTTTTTGACTTGTATAAAAGTGGCACTAAGAGGTGGTAAAAGGATGTCAAATTGGATGTATATTATGTTAACATATTAATAGTACAAATATATGGTAGAAAATGACTCTTATAGGGTGTAAAGGGACTCGAATATGGTGAAAAGTTACTTACACGGTTGATTAGAGCCAAAATGTGGAACAAAATTGAATTGTATGAAAGTGGCACGAAGATGTGGTAAAAGGATGTCAAATTGGATGTATATGATGTTAACATATTAATTTTACAAATATATGTGGAAAATGACACTTATAGGGTCCAAAGTGACTCTAATATGGTGAAAAGTGACTTACATGGTTAATTAGAGCCAAAATGTCGTCCAAAATTGACTCGTACGAAAGGGGTACCAAGATGTGGTTCAAGGATGTTATTTTGCATGTTCATGATGTTAACTATTAATTGTATCAACATATGGTGGCAAGTGACTCTTATAGGGTACAAAGTGACTCTAATATGGTGAAAAGTGACTTAGATGGTTGATTAGAGCCAAAATGTGGAACAAAATTGACTTGTATGAAAGTTTCACTAAGAGGTGGTAAAAAGATGTCAAATTGGATGTATATGATGTTAACATGTTAATTGTACAAATATATGGTGGAAAATGACTCTTATAGGGTGCAAAGTGACTCTAATATGGTGAAAAGTGACTTACATGGTTGATTAGAGCCAAAATGGGGAATAAAATTGACTTGTATGAAACTGTCACTAAGATGTGGTAAAAGAATGTCAAGTTGGATGTATATGATGTTAACATGTTAATTGTACAAATATTTGGTGGAAAGTGACTCTTATAGGGTGCAAAGTGACTCTAATATGGTGGTAAGTCACTTACATGATTGATTAGAGCCAAAATGTGGCCCAAAATTGACTCATAGGAAAGGGGTACCAAGAGGTGCTTAAAGGATGTCAAATTGGCTGTATATGATGTTAACATGTTAATTGTACAAATATATGGAGGAAAATGACTATTGTAGTAAGCAAAGTGACTATAATTTGGTGAAAAGTGACTTGCATGGTTGATTAGAGCCAAAATATGGAACAATTTTTTGACTTGTATGAAAGTGGCACTAAGAGGTGGTAAAAGGATGTCAAATTTGATGTATATGATGTTAACATGTTAATAGTACAAATATATGGTGGAAAATGACTCTTATAGTGCAAAGGGACTCTAATATGGTGAAAAGTGACTTACACGGTTGATTAGAGCCAAAATGTGGAACAAAATTGACTTGTACGAAAGTGGCACTAAGAGGTGGTAAAAGGATGTCAAATTGGATGTATATGATGTTAACATGTTAACAGTACAAATATATGGTGGAAAATGACTCTTATAGGGTGCAAAGTGACTCTAATGTGGTGAAAAATGACTTACACGGTTGATTAGAGCCAAAATGTGGAACAAAATTGACTTGTATGAAAGTGGCACTAAGAGGTGGTAAAAGGATGTCAAATTGGATGTATATGATGTTAACATGTTAATTGTACAAATATATGGTGGAAAATGACTCTTATAGGGTGCAAAGTGACTCTAATATGGTGAAAAGTGACTTACATGGTTGATTAGAGCCAAAATGGGGAATAAAATTGACTTGTATGAAACTGTCACTAAGATGTGGTAAAAGAATGTCAAATTGGATGTATATGATGTTAACATGTTAATTGTACAAATATTTGGTGGAAAGTGACTCTTATAGGGTGCAAAGTGACTCTAATATGGTGGTAAGTCACTTACATGATTGATTAGAGCCAAAATGTGGCCCAAAATTGACTCATAGGAACGGGGTACCAAGAGGTGCTTAAAGGATGTCAAATTGGATGTATATGATGTTAACATGTTAATTGTACAAATATATGGAGGAAAATGACTATTGTAGTAAGCAAAGTGAGTATAATATGGGGAAAAGTGACTTGCATGGTTGATTAGAGCCAAAATGTCGTCCAAAATTGACTCGTACGAAAGGGGTACCAAGATGTGGTTCAAGGATGTTATTTTGCATGTTCATGATGTTAACTATTAATTGTATCAACATATGGTGGAAAGTGAGTCTTATAGGGTACAAACTGACTCTAAAATGGTGAAAAGTGACTCACATGGTTGATTAGAGCCAAAATGTGGAACAAAATTGACTTGTACGAAAGTGGCACTAAGATGTGGTAAAAGGATGTCAAATTGGATGTATATGATGTTAACATGTTAATTGTACAAATATATGGTGGAAAATGACTCTTATAGGGTGCAAAGTGACTCTAATCTGATGGGAAGTCACTTACATTATAGATGAGAGCTAAAATGTGGCCCAAATTTGACTCGTAGGAAAGGGGTACCAAGAGGTGGTTAAAGGATGTCATATTGCATGTTCATGATTTTAACTATTAATTGTATCAACATATGGTGGCAAGTGACTCTTATAGAGTGCAAAGTGACTCTAATATGGTAAAAAGTGACTTACATGGTTGATTAGATCCAAAATGTGGAACAAAATTGACTTGTATGAAACTGTCACTAAGTTGTGGTAAATGGATGTCAAATTGGATGTATATGATTTTAACATGTTAATTGTACAAATATATGGTAGAAAGTGATTTTTATAGGGTGCAAAGTGACTGTAATATGGTGGGAAGTCACTTACATGATTAATTAGAGCCAAAATGTGGCCCAAAATTGACTCATAGGAAATCGGTACCAAGAGGTGGTTAAAAGTTATCAAATTGGATGTATATGATGTTAACATGTTAATTGTACAAATATATGGAGGAAAATGATTACTGTAGGAAGCAAAGTGACTCTAATATGGTGAAAAGTGAGTTGCATGGTTGATTAGAGCAAAAATGTGGAACAATTTTTTGACTTGTATAAAAGTGGCACTGAGAGGTGGTAAAAGGATGTCAAATTGGATGTAGATTATGTTAACATATTAATAGTACAAATATATGGTAGAAAATGACTCTTATAGGGTGCAAAGGGACTCGAATATGGTGAAAAGTTACTTACACGATTGATTAGAGCCAAAATGTGGAACAAAATTGAATTGTATGAAAGTGGCACTAAGAT